>NW_012305644.1:0-2804 GCF_000151885.1 Dipodomys ordii
ACCCAAGGGGGACCCCACCGGGACACCGGGGGGGGGTTTCAGCTATGTACCCATTTGGACACAGCGGGGACCTTAGCTTGATTTCTGCGGGGGCCACAGCAGTACATAGTGGGACCCCAGCCAGTGTCTCAGGTAGACTAAGCGGGATACAGAGGTGGGCCACACCAGTCACACAGCATAGACACAGCGGGGACACACCTGTGACACAGTGGAGAAAGAGTGGGACACAGCATGACACAGCGGGACACAGCGGGGTACACAGCGGGACACACGGGGAACACAGTGTGGACACAGCGGTACACAGCTTGTGGACACAGCGACGACACAGCAGGACACAGCGGGGGACACAGGGGGGACACAGCGTGACACAACAGGACACAGAGGGGGACACAGTGGGACGGAGCAGAGGACACAGCGGGGACACAGTGAGGACCCACGGGGACACAGCGGGGACACAGCGGCACCCAGCAGGACACAGCGGGGACACAGCGGGACACAGCGGGACACAGCTTGGGACACAGCGGGAACACAGCAGGACACAGCCGGGGACACAGCGAGGACACAGCGGGACACAGCGGGACACAGCGTGGGACAAAGCGGGAGATAGCAGGGGACACAGCGAGGACACAGCGGGACACAGCGGGGACACAGAGGGGACTCAGCAGGGGACATAGAGGGGAAAAAGCGGGACACCACGGGACACAGTAGGACACAGCGGGACACAGCGGGGACACTGCGGGACACAGCCGGGGGACACAACGGTGGACAGCGGGGGAAAGAGAAGGGACACAGCGGGACACAGAGGGGACACAGCTGGACACAGAAGGGTACACAGCGGGGCACAGCGGACTCACAACAGGGACAGAGCTGGACACAGAGGGACACAGTGGGGACAGAGCGTGACACAGCGGGACACAGCGGGACACAGCGGGGGACACAGGGAGGACAGAGCTGGACACTGAGGGAGACAGAGCGAGGACACAGCCGGACACAGCGAAACACAGCGTGACACAGTGGGGACACATCAGGGGACACAGCGGGACACAGCGGGGGACACAGAGGGACAGAGCGAGGTACACAGCAGGCACAAAGCGGGACACAGCGGGGGACACAGCGGTGACACAGCGGGACACAACGGTGACACAGCGGGACACAGCGGGGGACACTGCGGGACACAGCAGGACCCAGCGGGGACAAAGCGTGAGACACAGCAGTGGACAGAGCGGGAGACAGAGGCGGACACAGCGAGGACACAGCGGGACACAGCGGGGACACAGAGGTGGCTCAGGGGGGGCCACAGCGGGGGACAAAGCGGGACACCACGGAACACTGCGGGACACAGCGTGAAACAGCGGTGAACCTGCGGGGACACAGCGGGGGACAAAGCGGGACACAGCGGAGACACTGCGGGACCCAGCAGGACACAGCAGACACAGCAGACACAGCGGGGGACACAGCGGGACACAGCGGGGGACACAGTGGGTACACAGCGGGGACACAGAGGGGACTCAGCAGTGGACATAGCGGGGGACAAAGCGGGATAACACAGGACACAGTGGGACACAGCGGGACACAGCGGGGACACTGCGGGGACACATCGGGAGACAAAGAGGGACACCACGGAACACAGCGGGACACAGCAGGAAACAGCAGTGACACTGCGGGGACACAGTGGGACACAGCGGGACACAGAGGGGGACACATGGAGGACTCAGCGGGACAAAGCGGGGACACAGCGGCGACTCACCGGGGGACAAAGTGGGACACCACAGAACACAGTGGGAAACAGCGGGACACAGCGGGGAAACTGCGGAGACACAGGGGGACAAAGCGTGGGATATATAGGGACACAGCGGGGGACACAGTGGGGGACACAGCGGGGGACACAGTGGGGGACACAGCGGGACACAGCGGGGAACACAGCGAGGACACAGCGGGACCCAGCGGTACACAGCGTCGATACAGCGGGGACACAGCAATACCCAGCGGGGTACACAGCTGTGAACACAACGGGACACAGGGGGGCACAGCGGGACACAGTGGGACACAGTGGGACACAGCGGGGACAAAGCTTGAGACACAGCGGGGTACAGAGCGTGAGACAGCGCGAGACACAGCGAGGACACAGCGGGACACAGCGCTGACACTGCAGGGGACACAGCGGGGGACGCAGGGGGGACAGAGCTGGACACAGCGGGACACAGCGGGGGACACAGCGGGGGACACATGGGGGACACAGCGGGACCTAGCGCGGGACACAGCGAGGACACATTGGGACACAGCGGGGACACAGCGGGACTCAGCGGGTGACACTGCAGTACACAGCGGGACACAGCAGATCACAGCGAGGGACACAGAGGGGTACATAGCGGGACACAGTGGGGAACACAGCGAGGACACATCGGGACCTATCGGGACACAGCGGGGGACACAGCCGGACACAGCAGGGACACAGCGGGGACACAGCGGGATCCAGCAGGACACAGCAGGGGACACAGCAGGACACAGCGGGACACAGCGGGGGACACAGCCGGACACAGCAGGGACTCAGTAGGACACAGCGTGGGACAAAGCGGGAGACAGCGGAGGACACAGCGAGGACACAGCTGGACACAGCGGGGACACAGAGGGGACTCAGCAGGGGACATAGAGGGGAAAAAGCGGGACACCACGGGACACAGTAGGACACAGCGGGACACAGCGGGGTCACTGCGTGACACAGCCGGGGGACACAGCGGTGGACAGTGGGGGAATGAGAAGGGACACATTCGGGACACAGAGGGGACACAGCTGGACACAGAAGG
>NW_012305645.1:0-2804 GCF_000151885.1 Dipodomys ordii
AGACACAGCGGGACACAGCAGGCACACAGCGGGGACACAGCGGGACACAGCGGGACACAGCGGGGACAAAGCGGGACACAGCTGGACACAGCGGGACACAGCGGTGGACACAGCGACACACAGTAGTGGTCCCAGTGAGGACACAGCAGGACACAGCAGGGACACAGCGAGGACACAGCTGGGGACATAGCGGTGGACACAGCGGGACACAGCGGGGAACACAGCGAGGACACAGCCGGACACAGCGGGACACAGCGGGGGACACAGCGGGAAACACTGGGGGACCCAGTGAGGACACAGAGGGACACAGCAGGGGACACAGTGAGGACACAGCGGGGGACACAGCGGGGGACACAGCGGGACACAGCGGGGAACACAGCAAGGACACAGCGGTACACAGCGGGGGACACAGCGGGGGACACAGCGGGACACAGCGGGGAACACAGCAAGGACACAGCGGTACACAGCGGGGGACACAGCGGGGGACACAGCGGGACACAGCGGGGAACACAGCAAGGACACAGCGGTACACAGCGGGGGACAGAGCGAGGACACATTGGGACACAGCTGGGACACAGCGGGACACAGCGGGGGACAAAGCGGGACATAGCGGGGGACACAGCGGGACACAGCATGGGACACAGGAAGGACACAGCGGTACACAGCGGGGGACAGAGCGAGGACACATTGGGACACAGCTGGGACACAGCGGGACACTGCGGGGGACACAGCAGTACACAGCGGGACACAGCGGGACACAGAGGGGAAAGAGCATGGACACAGAGGGGGACTCAGAGAGACACAGCGGGGGACACAGAGGAGTACACAGAGGGACGCAGCAGGGAATAAAGCGAGGCCACAGCGGAACACAGCATGGGACACAGCGAGGACACAGCGGGACACAGCGGGACACAGTGGGGACAAAGCAGTAGACACAACGGGACACAATGGCGGACACAGCGGGACACAGCAGGGGACACAGGGAGGACACAGCGGGACCCAGCGGGACCCAGCCTCGATACAGCGGGGACACAGCGGGACACAGCGAGGTACACAGCTGGGGACACAACAGGACACAGCGGGGGACACAGCGAGGACACAGCGGGACACAGCGGGACACTGCGGGAACATAGCGGGACACAGCGGGGTACAGAGCGGGACACAGCGGAACACAGCTTGGGACATAGGGGGGCACAGAGGGACACAGCGGGGGACACAGCGAGGACGCAGCGGGACACAGCGGAACACAGCGGGGGACAAAGCGGGAGACAGCGGGGGACACAGCGAGCACACAGCGGGACACAGCGGCCACATAGAGGGGACTCAGCGGGGAACAAATCGGGGGACAAAGAGGGACACCACGGGACACAGTGAGACACAGCGGGACACAGCGGGACACTGTGGGGACACAGTAGGACAAAGCGGGGGACACAGCGGGACACAGCAGAACAAAGCGGGGGACAGAGCGGAGAGAGAGTAGGGCCACAGCGGGACACCTCGGTGACACAGCTGGACACAACGGGGTACACAGCGGGACACAGCGGGCACACAGCGGGGACACAGCGGGACACAGCGGGGACAGAGCGGGACACAGTCGGACAAAGCGGGACACAGTGGGGGACACAGCGGGACACAGCGGGGGACCCAGCGAGGACACAGCGGGACACAGCGGGGACACAGCGAGGACACAGCGGGGGACACAGCAGGGGACACAGCGGGACACAGCGGGGAACACAGCGAGGACACAGCGGGACACAGCGGGACACAGCGTCGTTACAGAGGGGACTCAGCGGAGGACACAGCGGGGGAAACAGCGGGGGACAAAGTGGGACACCACGGGACACAGTGTGACACAGCGGGACACAGCGGGGACACTGCGGGGACACAGTAGGACAAAGCGGGGTACATAGCGGGACACAGCGGCACACAGCCGGGGACACAGCCGGACACAGCGGGGGAAACAGTGGGAGACACAGTGGGACACGGTGGGACACAGCGGGGGACACATGGGGAACACAGCGGGACACAGCGGGGACACAGCGGGACTCAGCGGGGGACACAGCAGTATACAGTAGGACACAGCGGGGACACAGCAGGGACACAGCGGGGGACACAGCGGGACACAGCGGGACACAGCGGGGAACACAGTGGGACACAGAGGGGGACACAGAGGGGTACACAGCGGGACACAGCTGGGAACACAGCGGGTCACAGCGGGACACAGCGGGAAAACAGCTGGACACAGTGGGGTACACAGTGGGACACAGGGGGCACACAGTGGGGACACAGCGGGGGACACAGCGGGACACAGCGGGTCAGAGCGGGGGACACTGCGGGGGACACAGCGGGGGACAGCAGAGGACAGAGAGGGGACACAGCGGCGACACAGAGGGGACACAGATGGGGACACAGCGTGGGACAAAGTGGGACACCACGGGACACAGTGTTACACAGCGGGACTCAGCGGGGACACTGCGGGACACAGCAAGATAAAGCAGGGGACACAGCGGGCCACAGCGGGCCACAGCGGGGGACAGCGGGGGACACAGCGGGACACAGTGGGCTACAAAGTGAGGACACAGCGGGACACAACAGGGGACACAGCGAGGACACAGCGGGGGACACAGCGGGGGACACAGCGGGACACAGTGGGGAACACAGCGAGGACACAGCGGGACATAACTGGACACAGCGTCGATACAGCGGGGAGGCAGCGTTACACAGCCTGGTACACACTGTGGACACAACGGGACACAGTGGGGGCACAGCGGGACACAGCGGGACACAGTGGGACACAGCGGGGA
>NW_012305646.1:0-2804 GCF_000151885.1 Dipodomys ordii
AATTTTGTATTATTTTTTTATTTTGTGTTTCATATTTGTACACAGAGGTTGACAAGCGGTAACAATGGGGCACATCGGAGGACACAACAGTCTAGCGGGGGACTCAGCGGGGGGACACAGTGGGACACAACGGGGAACACAGCGAGGACACAGCGGGACCCAGCGGTACCCAGCGTCTGTACAGCGGGGACACAGAGGGACACAGCGGGGTACACAGCTGGGGACAGAAAGGGACACAGTGGGGGACACAGCGGGACACAGCGGGACACAGTGGGACACAGCGGGGACAAAGCGTGAGACACAGCGGGGCACAGAGTGCGAGACAGCGGGGGACACAGCGAGGACACAGCGGGACACAGCGGGACACAACGGGGAAAACAGCGAGGACACAGCGGGACCCAGCGGGACCCAGCGTCGGTACAGCGGGGACACAGAGGGACACAGCGGGGTACACAGCTGGGGACAGAAAGGGACACAGTGGGGGACACAGCGGGACACAGCAGGACACAGTGGGACACAGCGGGGACAAAGCGTGAGACACAGCGGGGGACAGCGGGGACACAGCGGGGACTCAGCGTGGGACACAGCGGGGGACAAAGCGGGACACCAAGGGACACAGTGTGACACAGCGGGACACAGCGGGGTACACAGCTGGGGACACAACGGGAAACAGCGTGGGACACAGCGGGACACAGCGGGACAAATCGGGGACAAAGCGGGGGACATAGCGGGACACAGCGGGGACCCACTGGGACCCAGCGGTGAAACAGCAGGGACTCAGGGGGGGACATAGAGGGTCAAAGGTGGTAACAGCGGGACACAGCGGGGACACAGCAGGGACACAGCGGCGGACACAGCAGGACAAAGTGGGACACAGCGGGGACACAGCGGGACACAACGGAGGACACAGCGGGGACACAGCGGGACACAATGGAGGACACAGCAGGGACACAGCGCGGGACACTATGGGACACAGCGGGGGACAGAGCGGGGGACACAGCGGGACACAGAGGGGGACACAGAGGGGGACACAGCGGGACACAGCGTGGAACACAGCGGAACACAGCGTCGATACAGCGGGGACACAGCGAGACACAGAGGGCTACACAGCTGGGAACACAACGGGACACATCGGGGGACACAGCGAGGACCCAGCAGAACAAAGCGTGGGACACAGCGAGGACACAGCGGGACACAGTGGGACACAGCGGGGACACCGCAGTAGACACAGCGGGACACAGTGGGGGACACAGTGGGACACAGCGGGGGACACAGCGGGGACACAGCAGGAAAGAGCTGGGGACACAGCAAGGACACAGCGGGTCACAGTGGGGTACACAGCGGGACACAGCGTCGATACAGCGGGGACACAGCGGGACACAGCGGGTTTCACAGCTGGGGACACAAAGGGACACTTCGGGGGACACAGCGAGGACACAGCAGAACACAGCGTGGGACACAGTGAGGACACAGCGGGACACAGCGGGACACAGCAGTAGACACAGCGGGATACAGCGGGGGACACAGCGGGACACAGCGGGGGACACAGCGAGGACTCAGCGGGACCCAGGGGGACACAGCGTCGATACAGCGGGGACACAGCGGGACACAGCGGGGTACACAGCTGGTGACACAACGGGAAACAGCAGGGGACACAACGAGGACACAGCAGAACACAGCGTGGAACACAGCGAGGACACAGCGGGACACAGCGGGGACACAGCGGGGACTCACCGGGGGACACAGCCGGGACAAAGCGGGACACCACATGACACAGCGGGACAGAGCAGGACACAGCGGGGACACTGCGGAAACATAGCGGACACAGCAGGGTACACAGCGGGACACAGTGGGACACAGCAGGGGACACATCGGGGACACAGCGGGACACAGTGGGGACACAGAGGGGACTCAGCGGGGGACACAGCGGGGGACAAAGCGGGACACCCCGGGACACAGTGTGACACAGTGGGACAAATAGGGGACACTGCGGGGACACAGCGAGACAAAACAGGGGACACAGCGGGACACAGTGGGGGACACAGCGGGGGTCAGAGAGGGGACACAGCGGGACTCAGCGGGGACACAGCTGGACACAGCGCGGTACACAGCGGGACACAGCGAGCACACTGCGGGGACACAGCGGGACACAACGGGACACACCGGGGACAGAGCGGGACACAGTGGGGCACAGCGGGGGACACACCGGGACACAACGGGACACAGTGGGGACACAGCAGTGGACACAGAGGGACACAGCGGGGGACACAGCGGGACACAGCGGGGGACACAGCGGGGGACACAGCGGGAAACAGGGGGACACACGAGGAACACTGGGGACACAGAGGGACACAGCGGGGGACACAGCGAGGACACATTGGGACACAGCAGGGACACAGCGGGACACAATGGGGGACAAAGCGGGACACAGAAGGGGACACAGAGGGGTACACAGTGGGACAAAGCGGGGAACACAGCGAGGACACAACGGGACCCAGCGGGACACAGCGTCGATGCAGCGGGGACATAGCAGAACACAGCGGGCTACACAGCTGGGGTCACAATGGGACACAGCGGGGGACACAGCGAGGACACAGTGAAACACAGCGTGGGACACAGCGGGGACAAAGGGAGAACACAGCGGGACACAGCGGGGACACAGCGGGACTCAGCGAGGGAAACAGCAGTACACAGCGGGACACAGTGGGGGACACAGCGGGACACAGCGGGGGACACAGGGAGGACACAGCAGGACCCAGCGGGACCCAGCGGGGGACACAGCGAGGACACAGCGGGACACAGCG
>NW_012305647.1:0-2804 GCF_000151885.1 Dipodomys ordii
GGACACAGCGGGGGACACAGAGGATCACAGCGGGGTACACAGCAGGACAAAGAAGGACACAGCGGGGACACAGCGAGGACACAGCGGGACCCAGCGGTGACACAGCGGGACACAGCGGGACACAGAGGGACACAGCAAGGACACAGCGGGGGACAGTGGGGGACACAGCGGGACACAGCAAGGCACAACGGGGTCACAGCAGTGGACACAGCGGGACACAGCGGGGGACACAGTGGGACACAGCGGGGGACACAGGGGACACAGCGGGGACACAGCGGGGGACACAGAGGGACACAGAGGAGACACAGCGGGGACACAGCTGGACCCAGCAGGACACAGCGGGGGATACAGCGGGACACAGCGGACACAGCGGGGGACACTGCAGGGACACATTGGGACACAGTAGGACACAGCGTGGGACAAAGCAGGAGACAGCGGAGGACACAGCGAGTACACAGCTGGACACAGCGGGGACACAGAGGGGACTCAGCAGGGGACATAGAGGGAAAAAAGCGGGACACCACGGGACACAGTAGGACACAGCGGGACACAGCGGGGACACTGCGGGACACAGCCAGGGGACACAGCGGTGGACAGCGGGGGACAGAGAAGGGACACAGCGGGAAACAGAGGGGACACAGCTGGACACAGAAGGGTACACAGCGGGACACAGCGGGGACAGAGCTGGACACAGAGGGACAGAGAAGGGACAGAGCGTGACACAGCGGGACACTGAGGGAGACAGAGCGAGGACACAGCCGGACACAGCGAAACACAGCGTGACACAGTGGGGACACAGCAGGGGACACAGCGGGACACAGCGGGGGACACAGCGGGACACAGCGGGGACAAAGCGGCACACAGCGGGGGACACAGCGAGGACACAGCGGGACACAGCGGTGACAAAGCGGGACACAGCAGGGGACACAGCGGGACACAGCGGGACACAGCGTCGATAGAGCGGGGACAGAGCGGGACACAGCGGTGACACAGCGGGACTCAGCGGGGGACACTGCGGGACCCAGCGGGACCCAGCGGGGACACAGCAAGGACACACCGGGGGACACAGCGGGACACAGCGGGTGACACAGCGAGGGACACAGCGGGGGACACAGCGGGACACAGTGGGAAACACAGAGAGGACACAGCAGGACCCAGCGGGACACAGCGTCGATACAGCGGGGACACAGCGGGACACAGCGGGGTCACTGCGGGACACAGTGGGGGACAAAGCGGGACACAGCGGGACACACCGGGGATGCAGCGGGACACAGCGGGACACGGCGGGGGACACAGCAGGAAACAGAGGGGGACACAGTGGGGGAAACAGCTGGAAACAGCGGGGAACACAGCGAGGACACAGTGGGACCCAGCGGGACACAGCGTCGATACAGCGGAGACACAGCGTTACACAGCATGGTACAAAGCTGTGGACACAACGGGACACAGTGGGGGCACAGCGGGACACTGCGGGACGCAGTGGGTCACAGCGGGGACAAAGCGTGACACACAGCAGGGGACAGAGTTGGAGACAGCGCGGACACAGCGGGGACACAGCGGGACACAGCGAGGACACAGCGGGACAGAGCGGGACACTGCAGGGCACAGCGGGGGACACAGCGGAACACAGCGGGGGACACAGGGAGGACACAGTGGAACACAGAGTGGGACACAGTGAGGACACAGCCGGACACAGCAGTACACAGCGGGACACAGCCGGGATCCAGCAGTGGACACAGTGGGACACAGCGGGGGACACAGCGGAACACAGCGGTGGACACATGGAGGACTCAGCGGGACAAAGCGGGGACACAGCGGCGACTCACCGGGGGACACAGCGGGGGACAAAGAGAGACACCACAGAACACAGTGGGAAACAGCGGGACACAGTGGGGAAACTGCACGGACACAGTGGGACAAAGCGTGGGACACATAGGAACACAGCGGGGGAGATAGCGGGACACAGTGGGACACAGCGGGGGACACAGGGGGGACACAGCGGGACCAAGCGGGACACAGCGTCGATACAGCGGGGACACAGCGGAACAAAGCGGGGGACACAGCGAGGACACAGCAGAACACAGCGTGAGAAACAGCGAGGACACATTGGGACACAGCGGGGACACAGCGGGACCCAGCGCGGGACAAAGCGAGGACACATTGGGACACAGCGGGGATACAGCGGGACTCAGCGGGGGGACACAACAGTACACAGGGGGACACAGCGGGACACAGCGGGGTACACAGCTGAGGACACAACGGGACACAGCTGGGGACACAGTGAGCACACAGCAGAACACAGCGTGGGAAACAGCGAGGACACAGCGGGACACAGCGAGACACAGGGGGACACAGTGGGGACACAGCAGTAGACACAGCGGGACACAGCGGGGGACACAGCGGGACACAGCGGGGAACACAGCGAGGACACAGCGGGGACACAGCGGAGACACTGCGGGAACATAGTGGGACACAGCGGGGCACACAGCGGGACACAGAGGGACACAGCTTGGGACACAGCGGGAACACAGCAGGACACAGCGGGGGACACAGCGAGGACACAGCGGGACACAGCGGGACACAGCGAGAAACAGCGGGACACAGCGGGGACCCAGCAGTGGACACACCAGGACACAGCGGGGGACAAAGCGGGACACCACGGAACACAGCAGGACACAGCGTGAAACAGCGGTGAATCTATGGGGACACAGCGGGACACAACGGGAGACACAGCGGGACGCAGCGGGACACATCTGGGGACACAGCGGGACACAGCGAGACACAGCGGGGACCACAGCGGGACA
>NW_012305648.1:0-2804 GCF_000151885.1 Dipodomys ordii
AAGAAGGAGAAGGAGAAAGAGAAGGATTAGGAGTAGGAGAAACAGAAGGATAAGCAGAAGCAGAAAGAGAAGGAGAAGGAGAAGCAGAAGAAGCAGAAGCAGGAGAAGCAGAAGCAGAATGAAAAGCAGAAGAAGGAGAAATTGAAACAGAAGAAGATGCAGAAGGAGAAGCAGAAGCAGAAGCAGAAAAAGGAAAAGCAGAAGGAGAAGCATAAGGAGAAACAGAAGGAGAAGCAGGAGAAGCAGAAGCAGGAGAAGCAGAATCAAAAGAAATAGAAGAAGGATAAGAAGCAGAAGTAGAAAGAGAAGCGGAAACAGAAGGAGAAGCAGAAATAGAAGCAGAAGAAGCATTAGCAGAACCTGAAGCAGAAGGAGAAGCAGATGAAGCAGAATCTGGAGAAGAAGGAGAACCAGAAGGAGAAGGAGAAGCAGAAAGAGAAGCAAAAGCAGAAGGAGAAGCAGAAAGAGAAGCAGAAGAAACAGAAGAAGCAGAAGCAGAAGCAGTAGCAGAAGAAGCTGAAGATGCAGAAGCAGATAGAGAAGCAGAAGGAATAGCAGAATAACGACAAGGAGAAACAGAAGGAGAAGAAGAATGAGAAGCAGAAGGAGAAGCAGGAAAAACAGAAGAAGCAGAAACAGACGGAGAAGCAGAAGAAGGAGAAGCAGAAGCAGAAGAAGAAGCAGAAGGAAAAGCACAAGCAGAAGGAGATGCAGAAGGAGTAGCAGGAGAAGCAGAAGAAGCAGAAGCAGAAGGAGAAGAAGAAGGAGAAGAAGCAGAATCAGAAGAAGCAGAAGGAGAAGTAGAAAGAGAAGCCGACGAAGAGAAGCAGAACGAGAAGCAGGAGAAGCAGAAGAAGCAGAGCGGGAGAAGCAGAAGAAGAAGATACAGAAGAAATAGAAGGAGCAGAATCAGAAGGAGGAGCAGAAGGAGAAGGAGAAGCAGAAAGAGAAGCAGGAAAAGCAGAAGAAGCAGAAGCAGGAGAAGCAGAAGCAGAAGAATCAGGAGAAGGACAAGAAGCAGAAGCAGAAGGAGAAGCAGAAACAGAAGGAGAAGCAGAAAGAGAAGGAGGGGAAGCAGAAGAAGCAGAAGCAGGAGAAGCAGAAGCTTAAGAATCCGAAGAATCAGAAGCAGAACCTGAAGCAGAAGGAGAAGCAGAAGAAGCAGAATCTGGAGAAGCAGAATGAGAAGCTGAAGGAGAAGCAGAAGCAGAAAGAGAATCAAAAGGAGAAGGAGAAGCGGAAGAAACAGAAGAAGCAGAAGCAGTAGCACTTGCAGCAGAAGCAGAAGGAGAAGCAAAAGTAAAAGCAGAAGAACGAGAAGGAGAAACAGAAGGAGAAGCAGAAGGAGAAGCAGAAGAAGCAGAAGGAGAAGCAGAAGGAGAAGCAGAAGGAGAAACAGAAGCAGAAGAAGCAGCAGAAGAGAAGCAGAAGCAGAAGAAGACGCAGAAGGAGAAGCAGAAGAAGCAGAAGCAGAAGTAGAAGGAGAAGTAGGAGAAGGAGAAGGAAGACAAGCAGAAGCAATAGGAGAAGCAGAAGAAGAAGCAGAAGCAGAATGAGAAGCAGAAAGAGAAGCAGTAGAAGAAGAAGGAGCAGGAAAAGCAGAAGCAGCAGAAAGAGAAGAAGAAGAAGAAGAAGAAGAAGAAGAAGAAGAAGAAGAAGAAGAAGAAGAAGAAGAAGAAGAAGAAGAAGAAGAAGAAGAAGAAGAAGAAGGAGAAGAAGAAGAAGAAGAAGAAGAAGAAGAAGAAGAAGAAGAAGAAGAAGAAGGAGAAGAAGGAGAAGAAGGAGAAGAAGGAGAAGGAGAGGAGAAGCAGTAGAAGCAGGAGAAGCAGAAGCAGAAGAAAAAGAATAAGCATAAGAAGCAGAATCAGAAGGAGAAGCAGAAGAAGGAGAAGCAGAAGCAGAAGAAGCAGCAGAAGGAGAAGCAGAAGCTGAAGAAGATGCAGAAGGAGAAGCAGGAGAAGCAGAAGAAGGAGAAGGAGATGGCGAAAGAGAAGGATTAGGAGTAGGAGAAGCATTAGGAGTAGGTGAAGCAAAAGGATATGCAGAAGCAGAAAGAGACGCAGAAGGAGAAGCAGCACGAGAAGTAGGAGAAGCAGGAGAAGCAGAACCAGGAGAAGCAGAAGAAACAGAAGACGCAGAAGCAGAATGAGAAGCAGAAGGAGAAATTGAAGCAGAAGCAGAAGTATTAGAAGGAGAAGGAGAAGGAGAAAGAGAAGCAAAAGCAGAAGGAGAAGCAGAAGGAGAAGTAGAAGAACGAGAAGGAGAAGGAGAAGGAGAAACAGAAGGTGAAGCAGAAAGAGAAGCAGAAGAAGTAGCAGGAGAAGGAAAAGCAGCAGGAGAAGCAGAAAGAGCAGCAGAAGGAGAAGCAGGAGAAGCAGAAACAGGAGAAGCAGAAGCACAAGAAACAGGAGAAGGACAAGAAGCAGAAGCAGAAGGAGAAGCAGAAAAAGAAGGAAAAGCATAAGGAGCAGCAGGAGAAGCAGAAGAAGCAGCAGCAGGAGAAGCAGAAGCAGAAGAAGCCGAAGAAACAGAAGGAGAACCTGAAGCAGAAGGAGAAGCAGGAGAAGGAGAAGAAGCAGAATCTGGAGAAGCAGAAGGAGAAGCAGAAGCAGAAAGAGAAGCAGACGAAGAGAAGCAGAACGAGAAGCAGGAGAAGCAGAAGAAGAAGAAACAGAAGAAGGAGAAGTAGCAGAAGCAGAAGGAGAAGCACAAGAAGAAGCAGAAAGAGAAGCAGAAACAGAAGGAGAAGCAGAAAGAGAAGGAGGGGAAGCAGAAGAAGCAGAAGCATAAAAATCCGAAGAAGC
>NW_012305649.1:0-2804 GCF_000151885.1 Dipodomys ordii
CGTAAGATGCCGATTCTGAGAGAAGAAGAGAACCTGAAGGGGATCTGAAGCTGAAAGTGAGGTAAAACCGAAGGAGTAGCTGAAGGTGTAGCAGAAGAACTGGAGTAGCAGTTCATTATCAGAGGAGTTTAGATGCAGACCCAGAAAGAGAACCGAAGGAATATTAGAATTCCGAGAATGAGTATAGATTTTTAGCATTATGTGTCTCAGGATTATTTGAAGATTCTGTTGCAGACGGATAAGTATTTAAGTCGTAGTAGAAGTCTGAGCAGAATTAGAAGCAGATGGATTAGCACAAGTAGAAGGAGATGCAGTAGGAGAAGCAGGAGATGCAGAAGTAGCAGAAGCAGAAGGAGAAGAAGAAGGATAAGAATCAGAATCAGAAGAAGCAGATGCAGAAATAGAAAGAGAAGCCGATGAAGTGAAGCAGAACTAGAAGCAGGAGAAGCACAAGCGTGAGAAGCAGAAGAAGAAGAAACAGAAGGAGATGGAGCAGAAGTAGAAGGAGAATCAGAAAGAGAAGCAGGAAAAGCAGATGAAGCAGAAGCAGGAGAAGCAGAAGGAGAAGAAACAGGAGAAGGACAAGAAGCAGAAGCAGAAGGAGAAGCAGAAACAGAAAGTGAAGCGGAAAGAGAAAGAGGGGAAGCAGAAGAAGCAGAAGCAGGAGAAGCAGAAGTATAAGAATCCGAAGAAGCAGAAGCAGAACTTGAAGCAGAAGGAGAAGCAGGAGAAGCAGAAGAAGCCGAATCTGGAGAAGCAGAATGAGAAACTGAAGTAGAAGCAGAAGCAGAAGCAGAAAGAGAATCAAAAGCAGAAGGAGAAGCAGAAGAAACAGAAGAAGCAGAAGCAGTAGCAGTTGCAGCAGAAGCAGAAGGAGAAGCAGAAGGAAAGCAGAAGAACGAGAAGGAGAAAGAGAAACAGAAGGAGAAGCAGAAGGAGAATCAGAAGGAGAAGCAGAAGAAGCAGAAGGACAAGCAGAAGGAGAAACAGAAGCAGAAGAAACAGCAGAAAGAGAAGCAGAAGCAGAAGAAGATGCAGAAGGAGAAGCAGGAGAAGCAGAAGAAGCAGAAGCAGAAGGAGAAGTAGAAGAAGGAGAAGGAGAAGGAAGAGCCGCAGAAGCAATAGGAGAAGCAGAAAGAGAAGCAGAAGCAGAATGAGAAGCAGAAAGAGAAGCAGTAGAAGCAGAAGAAGCAGGAAAAGCAGAAGCAGAAGAAAGAGAAGAAGAAGAAGAAGAAGAAGAAGAAGAAGCATAAGGAGAAGCATAAGGAGAAGCATAAGGAGAAGTATAATGAGAAGCAGTAGAAGCAGAAGAATAAGAAGCAGGAGAAGCAGAAGCAGAAGATAAAGAATAAGCAAAAAAGCAGAAGCAGAAGCAGTGAGAGAAGCAGAAGATGGAGAAGGAGCAGCAGAAGGAGAAGCAGAAAGAGAAACAGAAACAGAAGGAGAACAAGAAGGAGAAGCAGGAGAATCAGAAGAAGCAGAAAGAGAAGGAGAAGAAGGAGAAGCAGAAGTAGAATCAGAAGAAACAGAAGAAGAAGAAGCAGAAGAAACAGAAGCAAAAGAAATAGAAGAAGGAGAAGAGCAGAAGCAGAAGCAGAAGGAGAAGCAGAAGCAGAAGGAGAAGCAGAAAGAGAAGCAGGAGAACCAGAAGAAGCAGGAGAAGCAGAATCAGAAGAAACAGGAGAAGCCGAAGAAGCAGAAGCAGAATCTGAAGCAGAAGGAGAAACAGAAGAAGCACAATCTGGAGCAGAAGCAGAAGAAACAGAAATAGTAGAATAAGCAGAAGCAGAAGCACCAGGACAAGCAGAAGAACAAGAAGGAGAAGGCGAAAGAGAAGGATTAGGAGTAGGAGAAGCAAAAGGATAAGCAGAAGCAGAAAGAGACGCACAAGGAGAAGCAGCACGAGAAGTAGGAGAAGCAGGAGAAGCAGAAGCAGGAGAAGCAGAAGAAACAGAAGACGCAGAAGCAGAATGAGAAGCAGAAGGAGAAATTGAAGTAGAAGGAGAAGAAGAAGCAGAAGGAGAAGCAGAAGAAAGAGAAGGAGAAGTAGAAGCAGAAAGAGAAGCAGAAAGAGCAGCACAACGAGAAGCACAACGAGAAGCAGGAGAAGCAGAAGCAGGAGAAGCAGAATCAGAAGAAACATAAGAAGGAGAAGAAGCAGAAGCAGAAGGAGAAGCAGAAACAGAAGGAAAAGCAGAAATAGAAGCAGGAGCAGCAGAAGAAGCAGCAGCAGGAGAAGCAGAAGCAGAAGAAGCCGAAGAAACAGAAGCAGAACCTGAAGCATAAGGAGATACAGGAGAAGCAGAAGAAGCAGAATCTGGAGAAGCAGAAGGAGAAGCAGAAGCAGAAAGAGAGGCAGAAGCAGAAGGAGAAGCATAAGGAGAAGCAGAAGAAACAGAAGAAGCAGAGGCAGTAGCAGAAGATGTAGAAGCAGAAGGAGAAGCAGAAGGAAAAGCAGAAGAACGAGAAGGAGAAGGAGAAGGAGAAACAGAAGGAGAAGCAGAAAGAGAAGCAGAAGAAGGAGCAGGAGAAGGAAAAGCAGCAGGAGAAGCAGAAAGAGAAGCAGAAAGAAAAGCAGAAGGAGAAGCAGGAGATGCAGAAACAGGAGAAGAACAAGCAGAAGAAACAGGAGAAGGACAAGAAGCAGAAGCAGAAGGAGAAGCAGAAAGAGAAGGAGGGGAAGCAGAAGAAGCAGAAGCAGGAGAAGCAGAAGCATAAGAATCCGAAGAAGCAGAACCTGAAGCAGAAGGAGAAGCAGGAGAAGCCGAAGAATCAGAATCTGGAGAAGCAGAATGAGAAGCAGA
>NW_012305650.1:0-2804 GCF_000151885.1 Dipodomys ordii
CGGGGAAAAGCGGGGGACATAGTGGGGGACACAGCGGTAAACAGCGTGGTGGACACAGCGGGACTCAGCTGGGGACACATCAAAGGACACAGCGGGTGACACAGCGGGGGAAACAGCGGGAAACAGCGGGGGACACAGCGAGGACACAGCAGGACACAGCGGGGTACACAGACGCAGACACAGCGGTACACAATGGGACACAGCGGGGACACAGCGGGACACAACGGAACACAGCGGGGACACAGCAGGACACAGCGGGGACACAGCGGGGACACAGCAAGAAACAGCTGGACTCAGCGGTTACACAGCGAGGACACAGCGGGACACAGCGGAAGACACAGCGGGGGACAGCGATGACTCACCGGCATACAGCGGGGACACAGCGGGACACAGCGGGACACAGCGGGGGACACAGCGGGACACAGTGGGGGACACAGCGGGAGACACAGCGGGACACAGCTGGGGACACAGCGAGGACACAGCGGGACACAGCGGGAGACACAGCGGGGGACAGCGGGGACACACATGCAGACAGCGAGGACACAACGGGACACAGCGGGGGACATCGGGGACACAGCGGGACACAGCGGGACACAGCAGGGACACAGCGGGGGACACACCGGGGGAGAGCAGGCACACAGCGGGACACAGCGGGACACAGCGGGACACAGCAGGGAACACAGCGGGACACACAGCGGGACACAGCGGGACACAGCGGGGCACACAGCATGGACACAGCGGGGCACAGCGGGGAAATAGTGGGGGACACAGCGGGGGACACACCGGGATAGAGAAGCACACAGCGAGGACACAGCGGGACACAGGAGGGGACACAGCAGGACACATAGGGGAACAAAGGGGTCACACAGCGGGACACAGTGGGACACAGCGGGGTACACAGCGGGACACAGCAGGGACACAGCAGGGGCACAGTGGGAAATAGCGGGACACAGTGGGGTCCAAATGGGACACACCGGGATACTGTGGGACACAGCGGGGGACACAACAGGGACCACAGAGCTGCACACAGCGGGAGAGAGTGGAACACAGCAGGGACAGAGTGAGGACACAGCGGGGGACCCAGCGAGGACACAGCGTGACACATGGGGACACAGCGGGACACAGCGGAGGACCCAGTGAGGACACAGCGGAACAAAAAAGGGGACACAGCAAGGACACAGCAGGACACAGCGTGAAAGAGTGGGACACAGCGGGGGACACAGCCGGGGACACAGCGGGACACAGCAGGGGACACAGCGGGGACACAGCGGAACACAGTGTGGACACAGCGGGACACAGCGGGACACATCGGGGGACACAGCTGGACACTGCAGGGTACACAGCGGGACACAGCGGGACACAAAGGGACACAACAGGGACACAGCGGGGGACACAGTGGAACACAGCGGGGTACACAGCGGGACACAGCGGGGACACAGCAGGGGCACAGTGGGAAACAGCGGGACACAGCGGGGGACAAAGCGGGACACACCGGGACACAGCGGGACACAGCGGGGGACAGAGCAGAGGACACAGAGCTGCACACAGCGGGAGAGAGTGGAACACAGCACGGACACAGCAGGGACACAGCGGGACACAGAGGTAAACAGCGAGGGCCACAGCGGGGGACAGTAGGGACAAACCGGGGAACAACGGGGACACAGCGGGACACAGCAGGGACATATCGGGTCACAGCGGGGACACAGTGGGGGACACAGCAAGGACACAGAGGGACACAGAGGGATACACAGCGAGGACACAGCGTGACACATGGGGAAACAGTGGGACACAGCGGGGGATCCAGCGAGGACACAGCAGGATACAGCGTGAAAGAGCGCGACACAGCGGGGGACACAGCCGGGGACACAGCGGGACACAGCAGGGGACACAGCGGGGACACAGCGTGACACAGTGGGGACACAGCGGGACACAGCGGGACACATTGGGCGACACAGCAGGACACTGCGTGGTACATAGCGGGACACAGCGGGCCACAAAGGGACACAGCAGGGACACAGCGGGGGACACAGCGGGACACATAGGGGGACACAGCGTTACACAGCGGGGACACAGCGGGACACAGCGGGACACAGCAGGGGACACAGCAGGACTCAGAGGGGAACAAAGGGGTCACACAGCGGGACACAGTGGGACACAGCGGGGACACAGCAGGGGCACAGTGGGAAACAGCGGGACACAGCGGGGTCCAAATGGGACACACCGGGATACTGTGGGACACAGCGGGGGACACAGCAGGGACCACAAAGTCGCACACAGCGGGAGACAGTGGAACACAGCAGGGACAGAGTGAGGACACAGCGGGGGACCCAGCGAGGACACAGCGAGACACAAATGGGGACACAGCAAGGACACAGCAGGACACAGCGTGAAAGAGTGGGACACAGCGGGGGACACAGCCGGGGACACAGCAGGACACAGCAGGGGACACAGCGGGGACACAGCGGGACACAGTGTGGACACAGCGGGACACAGCGGGACACATCGGGGGACACAGCAGGACACTGCAGGGTACACAGCGGGACACAGCGGGACACAAAGGGACACAACAGGGACACAGCGGAGGACACAGTGGGACACAGCGGGGTACACAGTGGGACACAGCGGGGACACAGCAGGGGCACAGTGGGAAACAGCGGGACACAGCGGGGGACAAAGAGGGACACACCGGGACACAGCGGGACACAGCGGGGGACACAGCGGAGGACACAGAGCTGCACACAGCGGGAGAGAGAGGAACACAGCACGGACACAGCAGGGACACAGCGGGACATAGCAGGGACAAA
>NW_012305651.1:0-2804 GCF_000151885.1 Dipodomys ordii
AGTCAGGGATATCAGCGGGGACAATGTGGGGAACATAACAGGACACAGCGGGGTAAACAGCGGGGACACAGCGGGGACACAGCTTGGGACACAGCGGGGACATAGCGGGACACAGCGGGGGACACAGCGAGGACACAGTGGGACACAGCGTGGCACAAAGTGGGATACAGCGGGGCACACAGCGAGGACACAGCAGGACACCGAGGGGACTCAGCGGGGGACACAGCGCGGACATAGCAGGGACACAGCGGGGGACACAGTAGGACAGAGCGGGGGACACAGCGGGGGACAGAGGGGGACACCACGAATAACAGAGCAAGGACACAGCGGGACACAGCCTCGATACAGCAGGATTCACAGCGTTACACAGAGGGTTACACAGCTGGGGACACAAAGGGACACAGTGGTGGACACAGCGGGACACAGTGGGACAGAGTGGGACACAGACGGGATAAAGCGTGAGACACAGCGGGGGACAGAGCGAGAGACAGCGGGGGACACAGCGAGGACACAGCGGGACACAGCGGGGACACAGCGGGGACACAGCGGGGACTCAGCTGGGGACACAGCGGGGGACAAAGCGGGACACCACGGAACACAGCGGGACACAGCAGGACACCGAGGGTACTCAGCGGGGGACACAGCTGGGGACAAAGCAGGACACCATGGGACACAGTGTGACACAGCGGGACACAGCGGAGGACACAGAAGGGTACACAGCGGAACACAGAGAGAAACACAGCGAGGTCACAGCGGGGGCCAAAGCAGGACAACACGGGACACAGTGTGACACAGTGTGACACAGCGGGGACACTGCAGGGGCACAGCGGGACAAAGTGGGCGACACAGCGCGACACAGCAAGGACACAGCGGGGGACACAGCGGGGGACAGCAGGGGACAGAGAGGGGACACAGCAAGACACAACGGGGACACAGCTGGACACAGCGGGGGACACAGCGGGACACAGGGGGCACACAGTGGGGACACAGCGGGGGACACAGCGGGACACAGCGGGTCACAGCGGGGGACACAGCGGGACACAGCGGGGGAAACAGAGGGGTACACAGCGGGACACGGCTGGGAACACAGCGTGGACACAGAGGGACACACCGGGACACAGCGTCAATACAGCGGGGACAGAGCGGGTCACAGCAGGGACAAAGCGAGACACAGCGGGACACAGCGAGGGACACAGAGGGACACAGCGGGGACACAGCGGGACACAGCAGGACACAGCGGGGGACCCAGCGGAACACAGCGTGGGACACATCGAGGACACAGCGGGACACAGCGGGACACAGCGGGGACACAGCAGGGACACAGCAGGGACACAGCGGAGGACACAGCGGGGGACATAGCGGGACACAACGGGGAACACAGCGAGGACACAGCGGGACCCAGCAGGACACAGCGTCGATACAGCAGGGACACAGCGGGACACAGCGGGGTACACAGCTGGGGACACAACGGGACACAGCGGTGGACACAGCGAGGACACAGCGGGAGACAGCGGGGACACTGCGGGAACATAGCTGGACACAGCGGGGTACACAGCGGGACACAGCTGGGGACACAGAGTGGTACACAGAGGGACACAGCGGGAAACACAGTGAGGTCACAGCGGGGGACCAAGCGGGACAACACGGGACACAGTATAACACAGCGAGACACAGCGGGACACAGCGGGGGACAAAGCGGGGGACAACAGGGGCCAGGGGACACAGCGGGACACAGTGGGGACACAGCTGGACACAGCGGGGTACACAGAGGGACACAGCGGGCACACAGTGGGGACACAGCAGGACACAGCGGGACACAGCGGGGACGGAGCATGACAGAGCATGACACAGCGAGGACACATTGGGACACAGCGGGGACACAGCAGAACTCAGTGGGAGACACAGCAGTACACAGCGGGACACAGTGGGACACACCGGGGAGACAGCAGGACACAGTGGGGGACACAGCGGGACACAGCGGGTTCACAGCGGGGGATACAGCGGGACACAGAGGGGTACACAGCGGGACACAGCGGGACACAGCGTTGGACAAAGCAGGAGACAGCGGGGGACACAGCGAGGACACAACTGGACACAGCGGGGTACACAGGGAGACACAGCGGGGACAGAGCGGGACATAGCAAGACACAGCGAGGACACATTGGGACACAGAGGGGACACATCAGAACTCAGCGCGGGACACAGCAGTACACAGCGGGACACAGCGGGACACACCGGGGACACAGGGGGACACAGAGGCGACACAGAGGGGACCAAGCGGGGGACACAGCGGGGGACAACGCGGGACACCATGGGACACTGTGTGACACAGCGGGACACAGCAGAGACACGGCGGGGACACAGTGGGACAAAGGGGGGGACACAGCGGGACACAGCGTGACACAGTGGGGGACACAGCGGGGGACAGCAGAGACCGAGAGGGGACACAGCAGGACACAGCGGTGACACAGCTGGACACAACGGAGTACATAGCGGGACACAGCGGGCACACAGCGGGGAACACAGCGAGGACACAGCGGGACCCAGCGGGACCCAACGGCTATACAGCGGGGATACAGCATTACACAGCGTGGTACACATCTGTGGACAGAACGGGAGACAGTGGGGGCACAGCGGGACACAGCGGGACACAGTGGGACACAGCGAGGACAAATCATGAGACGAAGCAGGGGACAGAGCGGGAGACAGCGGGGGACACAGCGAGGACACAGCAGGACACAGTGGGACACAGCAGGGACAGAGCGGGACACAGCAGGACACAGCGGGGGACACAGAGGGACTGA
>NW_012305652.1:0-2804 GCF_000151885.1 Dipodomys ordii
TCACTGCTGTTTCCTGCTGTGTCCCGCTGTGTTCCCGTGTGTCCCTCTTGTCTCCGCTATGTCCCCCGCTGAGACCCCGCTGTGTCAACGCTGTGTCCCCTGTGTCTGCTGTGTCCTCGCTGTGTCCCACGCTGTGTTCCGCTGTGTCCCCCGCTGTGTCCCGCTGTGTCCCGCTGTGTCCCCGCTGTGTCCCGCTGTGTCCCCTGCTGTGTCCCGCTGTGTCCCACTGTGTCCCTGCTGTGACCCTCTCTGTCCCCGCTGTATTGACGCTGTGTCCCGGTTTGTCCCGCTGTGTCCGCGCTGTGTTTCCGGCTGTGTCCCGCTGTGTACCCCTCTGTGTCCCCTGCTGTGTCCGGCTGTGTCCCCTCTCTGTCCCCTGCTGTCCCCCGCTGTGTCCCCTGCTGTGTCTCACTGTGTCGCCCGCTTTGTCCCGCTGTGCCCCTGCAGTGTCCCCGCTGTGTCCCACTCTGTCACACTGTGTCCCGTGTTGTCACGTTTTGTCCCCCGCTGTAACCTCGCTGTGTTCCCCGCTGTGTCCCGCTGTTTCCCCTGTTGTGTCCACCGCTGTGTCCTCGCTGTGTCCCCCGCTGTGTCCCGCTATGTCCTCGCTGGGTCCCCCGCTGGGTCCCGCTGTGTCCCCCGCTGTGTCCCGCTGTGTCCTGCTGTGTCCCCGCTGTGTGCCCGCTGTGTCCCGCTGTGTACCCCGCTGTGTCCAGCTGTGTCCTTTTGTTTCACGCTGTTTCCCCGCTGTGTTCCTGCTGTGTCCCTCTGTGTACCCCGCTGTGTCCAGCTTTGTCCCCGCTGTGTCTCGCTGTGTCCCACGCTCTGTCCCACACTGTGTCCCGAAGTGTCCCCCGCTGTGTCCCGCAGTGTCCCCCGCTGTGTCCCACTGTGTCCCCCGCTGAGTCCCCGCTGTGTCACCGCTGTGTCCCGCTGTTTCCTCGCTGTGTCCCCTGCTGTTTCCCTCTCTGTCCCTCGCTGTGTCTCACGCTTTGTCCCCGCTGTGTCCCACTGTGTCCCGCTGTGTCCCACTGTGCCCCCACTGTGTCCCGTTGTGTCCACAGTGTGTACCACGCTGTGTAACGCTGCCTCCCCGCTGTATCGACGCTGTGTCCCGTTGTGTCCCGCTGTGTCCTCGCTGTGTTCCCTACTGTGTCCCGCTGTGTCCCCCGCTGTGTCCTCACTGTATCCCCTGTTGTGTCCCGCTGTGACCTCACTGGGTAGCCCACTGTGTCCCGCTGTGTCCCCCGCTGTCCCCCGCTGTTTCCCGCTGTGTCCCGCTGTGTCCCCCACTTTATCTTGCTGTGTCCCGCAATGTCCCCGCTGTGTCCCGCTGAGTAACAATGTGTCCCGTGGTGTCCCACTTTGTCCCACGCTGTGTCCACAATGCGTCCCCTCTGTGTCGCCGCTGTGTCCCCTCTCTGTCCTCAGCTGTCCCCCGCTGTGTCCCCCGCTGTGACCCGCTGTGTCCCGCTCTGTCCCCCGCTGTTTCCCCACTGTGTGCCCCCTGTGTCCCACTGTGTACCCCGCTGTGTCCAGCTGTGTTCCCGCTGTGTCCCGCTGTGACCCGCTGTGTTCCCAGCTGTGTCCCGCTGTATACCCCTCTGTGTCCCCCTCTGTGTCCCGCTGTGTTCCCCGCTGTGTCCCGCTGTGTCCCGCTGTGTCCCCCGCTGTGTCCCTGCTGTGTCCCCGCTGTGTCCTGCTGTATACTGCTGTGTCCCCCGCTGAGTCCCGCTGTGTCCCCGCTGTGTCCCGCTGTGTTCCCCATGTGTCCCCCGCTGTGTCCCACCGTGTCCCACTGTGTCCCCCACTGTTTCCCCCGCTGTGTCCGGCTGTGTACCCCGCTGTGTCCAACTGTGTCCCGCTCTGTCCCGCTGTGGCCCTTCTCTGTCTACGCTGTCCCCCTCTGTGTCCCCCGCTGTGTCCCGCTGTGTCCCGCTGTGTCCCCCGCTTTATCCTGCTGTGTCCCCGCAGTGTCCCCGCTGTGTCCTGCTGTGTCACACTGTGTCCCGTGGTGTCCCACTTTGTCCCCCGCTGTGTCCCCCGCTGTGTCCTCCGCTGAGTCCCCTCTGTATCGACGCTGTGTCCCGCTGTTTCCTCGCTGTGTTCCCCGCTGTGTCCCGCTGTGTCCCCCGCTGTGTCCCCCGCTATGTCCTCGCTGGGTCCCCCTATGTGTCCCGCTGTGTCCAACGCTGTGTCCCGCTGTGTCCGACTGTGTCCGCTCTGTCCCCGCTGTGTCCCGCTGTGTCCCGCTGTGTCCCCTCTGTGTGCCCGCTGTGTCCCACTGTGTACCCCGCTGTGTCCAGCTGTGTCACCGAGGTGTCCCGCTGTGGCCCTACTCTGTCTCCGCTCTGTCCCCTGCTTTGTTCCGCTGTGTCCCGCTGTGTCCCCCGCTTTGTCCTACTGTGTCCCCACAGTGTCCCGCTGTGTCCCGCTGTGTCTCACTGTGTCCCGTGGTGTCCCTCTTTGTCCCCCGCTGTGTCCCCCACTGAGTCCCCTCTGTGTGGCCGCTGTGTCCTGCTGTGTGCTCGCTGTGTCCCCCGCTGTCTCCCGCTTTGTCCCCCGCTGAGTTCCGCTGTGTCCCGCTGCGTCCTCGCTGTGTCCCCCGCTGTGTCCCGCTGTGTCCCCGCTATGTCCCCAGCTGTGTTCCGCTGTGTACCGCTCTGTACCCCGCTGTGTCTCGCTATGTTCCCGCAGTGTCCCGCTGTGTCCCGCTGTGTCCTCGCTGTGTCCCCCGCTGTGTCCTGTTGTGTCCCCAGCTGTGTACCTCACTGTGTCCCGCTGTGTCCCCGCTGTATCGAGGC
>NW_012305653.1:0-2803 GCF_000151885.1 Dipodomys ordii
ACTTTCTGCTTCTGCTTCTGCTTCTTCTGATTCTCCAACTTCTCCTTCTTCTTCTCCTTCTGTTTCTGCTTCGCTTTCTGCTTCTTCATCTCCTTCTGCTTCACCTTCTGCTGCTCCTTCTCTTTCTTCTGTTTCTCCCTCTGCTTCTGCTACTGCTTCTTATGCTTCTTCTTGTTCTTCTGCTTCTGCTTCTCCTGCTTCTGCTTCTTCTGCTTCTCCTGCTTCTCCTTCTGCATCTTCTTCTGCTTCTGTTTCTCCTTCTCCTTCTTCTGCTTCTCTTTCTGATTCTCCTTCTGCTTCCTCTTCTTCTGCTTTACCTGCTTCTCTTTCTGCTTTTCCTTCTACTTCTCCTTCTGTTTCTCTTTCTCCTTCCTGTTTTTCTGCTTTTACTTCTGCTTCTGCTACACCTGCTACTGCTTCTACTTCTTCTGTTTCTTCTGCTTCTCCTTCTGCTTTTGATTCTCTTTCTGCTTCTGCTTCTCGTTCTGCTTCTTATTCTGCTTCTCCAGATTCTGCTTCTTCTGCTTCTCCTGCTTCTCCTTCTGCTTCAGGTTCTGCTTCGGTTTCTTCGCATTCTTATGCTTCTGCTTCTCCTGCTTCTGCTTCTTCTGCTTTCCCTCCTTCTCTTTCTGCTTCTCCTTCTGTTTCTGCTTCTCCTTCTGTTTCTGCTTTCTTGTCCTTCTCCTGTTTCTACTGCTTCTGCTTCTCCTGTTTCTGCATCTCCTGCTTCTCCTTCTGCTTCTCTTTCTGCTTCTCCTGCTGCTTTTCTTTCTCCTGCTCCTTCTTCTGCTTCTCTTTCTGCTTCTCCTTCTGTTTCTCCTTCTCCTTCTCCTTCTCGTTCTTCTGCTTTTCCTTCTGCTTCTCCTTCTGCTTCTACATCTTCTGCTACTGCCTCTGCTTCTTCTGTTTCTTCTGCATCTCCTTATGCTTCTCCTTCTGCTTTTGCCTCTCTTTCTGCTTCTGCTTCTCCTTCTGCTTCTCCAGATTCTGCTTCTTCTGCTTCTCCTGCTTCTCCTTCTACTTCAGGTTCTGCTTCTGCTTCTTCGACTTCTTCTGCTTCTGCTTCTCCTGCTGCTGCTTCTTCTGCTTCTCCTGCTTCTCTTTCTGCTTTTCCTTCTGTTTCTGCTTCTGCTTCTGCTTCTGCTTCTTCTCCTTCCTATGTTTCTTCTGCTTCTGCTTCTCCTGCTTCTGCTTCTCCTGCTTCTCGTTGTGCTTCTCTTTCTGCTTCTCTTTCTGCGTCTCCTTCTCCTTCTCTTTCTTCTGCTTCTCCTTTTGCTTCTCCTTCTCCTTCTGCTTCAATTTCTCCTTCTCCTTCTCATTCTGCTTCTGCGTCTTCTGTTTCTTCTGCTTCTCTTGCTTCTGCTTCTCCTGCTTCTCCTACTTCTCGTGCTGCTTCTCCTTCTGCGTCTCTTTCTACTTCTGCTTATCCTTTTGCTTCTCCTACTCCTAATCCTTCTCTTTCGCCTTCTCCTTCTTCTTCTTCTGCTTGTCCTGGTGCTTCTGCTTCTGCTTATTCTACTATTTCTGTTTCTTCTGCTTCTGCTTCAGATTGTGCTTCTTCTGTTTCTCCTTCTGCTTCAGATTCTGCTTCTGCTTCTTCGGCTTCTCCTGTTTCTTCTGCTTCTGCTTCTCCTGCTTCTTCTGCTTCTCCTGCTTCTCTTTCTGCTTCTCCTTCTGCTTCTGCTTCTCCTTCTGCTTCTGCTTCTGCTCTTCTCCTTCTTCTGTTTCTTTTGCTTCTGTTTCTTCTGCTTCTTCTTCTTCTGTTTCTTCTGACTCTACTTCTGCTTCTCCTTCTTCTCCTTCTCTTTCTGCTTCTTCTGATTCTCCTGCTTCTCCTTCTTGTTCTCCTTCTGTTTCTGCTTCTCTTTCTGCTTCTGCTTCTCCTTCTGCTGCTCCTTCTCCTTCTCCTTCTTCTGCTTCTCCCACTGCTTCTGCTTCTGCTTCTTTTGCTTATTCTTTTTCTTCTGCTTCAGCTTCTCCTGCTTCTGCTTCTTCTGCTTCTACTGCTTCTCCTTATACTTCTCCTTATGCTTCTCCTTATGCTGCTGCTTCTTTTTCTTCTTCTTCTTCGTCTTCTTCTTCCTCTCTTTCTTCTGCTTCTGCTTTTCCTGCCTCTTCTGCTTCTACTGCTTCTCTTTCTGGTTCTTGTCCTTCTCCTGTTTCTTCTCCTTCTGCTTCTCCTGCTTCTGCTTCTTCTGCTTTTCCTGCTTCTCCTTTTGCTTCTCCTTCTGCTTCTCCTTCTGGTTCTGCTCCTTCTCCTTCTTCTGTTTCGGCTTATCTTTCTATTTCTGCTTCTGCTTCTTCTGATTCTGATTCTTCTCGTTCTGCTCCTCTTCGTGCTTCTGAGTCTTCTGCATTTCCTGCTTCTCCTTCTGCATCTCCTTCTGCTTGTGCTTTTCCTTCTGCTTCTTCTTCTGCTCTGGCTTCTCCTTCTCCTTCTTCTGCTTCTCCATCTGCTTCTGTTTCTTCTGCTTTTCCTGCTTCTCCTTCTGCTTCTCCTTCTATTTCTCCTTCTCGTTCTTCTGCTATTCCTTCTGCTTCTCTTTCTGCTTCTGCATCTTCAGCTTCTTCTGCTACTGATTCTGCTTCTTCTGTTTCTTCTGCTTCTCCTTCTGCTTTTGCTTCTCTTTCTGCTTCTGCTTCTCCTTCTGGTTCTCCTTCTTCTTCTCCAGATTCTGCTTCTTCTGCTTCTCCTGCTTCTCCTTCTGCTTTAGGTTCTGCTTTTGCTTCTTCGGCTTCTTCTGCTTCTATTTCTGCTTCAACCTTCTGTTTTTGCTTCTCTTTCTGCTTCTGCTTCTTCTCC
>NW_012305654.1:0-2803 GCF_000151885.1 Dipodomys ordii
TCCTTCTGCATCTTCTTCTGCTTCTGTTTCTCCTTCTCCTGCTTCTTCTGCTTCTGCTTCTCCTTCTTCTGCTTCTCCGTCTGATTCTGCTTCCTATGCTTATTCTTTTTCTTCTGCTTCTGCTTCTCCTGCTTCTGCTTCTTCTGCTTCTACTGCTTCTCCTTCTCCTTCTTCTTCTCCTTCTCCTTCTCTCTCTTTCTCCTTCTCCTTCTCCTTCTCCTTCTCCTTCTTCTTCTTCTTCTTCTTCTTCTTCTTCTTCTTCTTCTTCTTCTACTTCTTCTTCTTCTTCTTCTTCTTCTTCTTCTTCTTCTTCTTCTCTTTCTGCTGCTTCTACTTTTCCTGCGTCTTCTGCTTCTAGTGCTTCTCTTTCTGCTTCTCCTTCTGCTTCTGCTTCTTGTCCTTCTCCTGTTTCTTCTGCTTCTTCTTCTTCTGCTTTTCCTTCTTCTCTTTCTTCTTCTCCTTCTGCTTCTGCTCCTCCTCCTTCTTCTTCTCCTTCTATTTCTTCTGTTTCTTCTTCTGCTTCTCCCGCTCTGCTTCTTCTGCTTCTCCTGCTTCTCGATCTGCTTCTCTTCGTCGGCTTCTCTTTCTACTTCTCCTTCTGCTTCTTCTGATTCTGCTTCTTCTCCTTCTTCTGCTCCTTCTGCTTCTGCTTCTTCTGCTTCTCCTGCTACTCCTTCTGCATCTCCTTCTGCTAGTGCTTTTCCTTCTGCTTCTTCTTCTGCTTCTGCTTCTCCTTCTTCTGCTTCTCCGTCTGTTTCTGCTTCTTCTGTTTTTCCTGCTTCTCCTTCTGCTTCTCATTCTTCTTCTCCTTCTGTTTCTCCTTGTCGTTATTCTGCTATTCCTTCTGCTTCTCTATCTGCTTCTGCATCTTCAGCTTCTTCTGCTACTGCTTCTGCTTCTGCTTCTTCTGTTTCTTCTGCTTCTCTTTCTGCTTCTCCTTCTGCGTTTGCTTCTCTTTCTGCTTCTGCTTCTCCTTCTGGTTCTCCTTCTTCTCCAAATTCTGCTTCTTCTGCTTCTCCTGCTTCTCCTTCTGCTTGAGGTTCTGCTTCTGCTTCTTCAGCTTCTATTTCTGTTCTCCTTCTGTTTCTGCTTCTCTTTCTGCTTCTGCTTCTTATCCTTCTTCTATTTCTTTTGATTCTGCTTCTCCTGCTTCTGCTTCTCCTGCTTCTCCTTCTGTTTCTCTTTATGCTTCTCCTTCTGCTTCTCCTTCTTCTGCTTCTCCTTCTGCTTCTGCTTCTGCTTCTGCTTCTCCGTCTGCTGCTCTTTCTGCTTCTCCTTCTGCTTTTCCTTCTCCTGCTCCTTCTTCTGCTTCTCTTTCTGCTTCTCCTTGTGTTTCTCCTACTCCTTCTCCTTCTCTTTCTTCTGCTTTTCCTTCTGCTTCTCCTTCTGCTTCTGCATCTTCTGCTTCTTCTGCTACTGCCTCTGCTTCTTCTGTTTCTTCTGCTTCCCCTTCTGCTTCTCCTTCTGCTTTTGCTTCGCTTTCTGCTTCTGCTTCTCCTTCTGCTTCTCCAGGTTCTGCTTCTTCTGCTTCTCCTGCTTCTCCTTCTGATTCAGGTTCTGCTTCTGCTTCTTCTGCTTCTGCTTCTCCTGCTGCTGCTTCTTCTGCTTCTCCTGCGTCTCTTTCTGCTTTTCCTTCTGTTTCTGCTTCTCCTTCTGCTTCTTCTCCTTCCTATGTTTCTTCTGCTTCAGCTTCTCCTGCTTCTGCTTCTTCTGCTTCTCCCGCTTCTCCTTCTCATTTCCTTCTCTTTCTGCTTCTGCTTATCCTTCTGTTTCTCCTACTCCTAATCCTTCTCTTTCTCCTTCTCCTTCTTCTTCTTCTGCTTCTCCTGCTGCTTCTTCTTCTGCTTCTTCTGCTTTTTCTGTTTCTTCTTCTTCTGCTTCAGCTTCTGCTTCTTCTGCTTCTCCTTCTGCTTCTGCCCTTCTCCTTCTGTTTATTCTGTTTCTGCTTCTCCTGCTTCTTCTTCTTCTGCTTCTCCTACTTCTCCTTCTGCTTCTCCGTCTCATTCTCCTTCTCCTTCAATTTCTCCTTCTTGTGCTTCTCATTCTGCTTCTGCTTCTGCTTCTCCTGCTTCTGCTTCTTCTGTTTCTCCTTCTGCTTCTCCTTCTGCTTCTCTTTCTGCTTCTTATTCTGCTTCTGCTCCTCCTACTCCTAATCCTTCTCTTTCTCCTTCTTCTTCTGCTTCTCGTTCTGCTTCTGCTTCTTCTGCTTGTTCGGTTTCTTCTGCTTCTGCTTTTCCAGCTTCTGCTGCTTCTGCTTCTCCTTCTGCTTCAGGTTCTCCTTCTGATTCTTCGGCTTCTTCTGTTTCTTCTGCTTCTGCTTCTCCTGCTACTGTTTCTTCTGCTTCTTCTGCTTCTCTTTCTGCTTCTCCTTCTGCTTCTGCTTCTCCTTCTGCTCCTTCTCCTTCTTCTGTTTCTTCTTCTTCTTCTGCTTCTCCCGCTTCTGCTTCTCCTGCTTCTCCTACTTCTCGTGCTGCTTCTCTTTCTGCTTCTCTTTCTGCTTCTCCTTCTCCTTCTTCTGCTTCTCCTTCTGCTTCTGCTTCTCCTTCTGCTTCTGCTTCTCCTTCTGCTTCTGCTTCTGCTTCAATATCTCCTTCTGCTTCTCATTCTGCTTCTGCGTCTTCTGTTTCTTCTGCTTCTCCTGCTTCTGCTTCTTCTGCTTCTCCTACTTCTCGTGCTGCTTCTCCTTCTGCGTCTCTTTCTGCTTCTGCTTATCCTTTTGCTTCTCCTACTCCTAATCCTTCTCTTTCGCCTTCTCCTTCTCCTTCTTCTGCTTCTCCTGCTTCTCCTTCTGCATCTTCTTCTG
>NW_012305655.1:0-2803 GCF_000151885.1 Dipodomys ordii
TTCTGCTTCTCCTGCTTCTGCTTTTTCGCTTTTCCTGCTTCTCTTTCTGCTTCTCCTTCGCTTCGCTTCTCCTTCGGCTTCGCTCCTTCTCCTTCTTCGTTTCTTCTTCTTCGCTTCTGCATCTTCTGCTTCTTCTGCTTCTCCTGCTTCTCGTTCTGCTTCTCTTCGTCGGCTTCTCTTTCTACATCTGCTTCTGCTTCTTCTGCTTCTGCTTCTTCTCTTTAGTTCTTCTCCTTCTGCTTCTGCTTCTTCTCCTTCTCCTGCTTCTCCTTCTGCATCTCCTTCTGCTTGTGCTTTTCCTTCTGCTTCTTCTTCTGCTTCTGCTCTCCTTCTCCTTCTTCTGCTTCTCCGTCTGCTTCTGCTTCTTCTGCTTTTCCTGATTCTCTTTCTGCTTCTCCTTCTGCTTCTCCTTCTGTTTCTCCTTCTCCTTCACGTTCTTCTGCTATTTCTTGTGCTTCTTTTTCTGCTTCTACATCTTCAACTTCTTCTGCTACTGCTTCTGTTTCTTCTGTTTCTTCTGCTTCTCCTTCTGCTTTTGCTTCTCTTTCTGCTTCTGCTTCTCCTTCTCCTTCTCCAGATTCTGCTTCTTCTGCTTCTTCTTCTACTTCAGGTTCTGCTTCTGCTTCTTCGGATTCTTATGCTTCTGCTTCTCCTGCTTCTGCTTCTTCTTCTTCCCCTCCTTCTCTTTCTGCTTCTCCTTCTGTTTCTGCTTCTCCTTCTGCTTCTGCTTCTTTTCCTTCTTCTGTTTCTTCTGCTTCTCCTGCCTCTGCTTCTCCTGCTTCTCGTTCTGCTTCTCTATCTGCTTTTCTTTCTGCTTCTCCTTCTCCTTCTTCTGCTTCTCCTTCTGCTTCTGCTTCTCCTTCTGCTTCTGCTTCATTTTCTCCTTCTGCTTCTCATTCTGCTTCTGCGTCTCCTGTTTCTTCTGCTTCTCCTGCTTCTGCTTCTCCTGCTTCTCCTACTTCTTGTGCTGCTTTTTCTTCTGCGTCTCTTTCTGCTTCTGCTTATCCTTTTGCTTCTCCTACTCCAAATCCTTCTCTCTCGCCTTCTCCGTCTTCTTCTTCTGCTTCTCCTGCTGCTTCTGCTTCTGCTTATTCTACTCTTTCTGTTTCTTCTGCTTCTGCTTCAGATTGTGCTTCTTCTGTTTCTCCTTCTGCTTCAGATTCTGCTTCTGCTTCTTAAGATTCTTCTGTTTCTTCTACTTCTGCTTCTCCTGCTTCTTCTGCTTCTCCTGCTTCTCTTTCTGCTTCTCCTTCTGCTTCTGCTTCTCCTTCTGCTTCTGCTTTTCTCCTTCTTCTGTTTCTTTTGCTTCTGTTTCTTCTGTTTCTTTTGCTTATGTTTCTTATGCTTCTACTTCTGCTTCTTCTGATTCTCCTGCTTCTCCATTTGTTGTCCTTCTGTTTCTGCTTCTCTTTCTTCTGCTTATGATTTTCCTGCTTCTTCTGCTTCTACTGCTTCTCTTTCTTCTTCTCATTCTGCTTCTGCTTCTCCTATTGCTTCTGCTGCCCTTCCTTCTCCTTCTTCTTCTCCTACTTCTGCTTCTCCTTCTGCTTCTGCTTCTTCTCCTTCTCCTGCTTCTCCTTCTGCATCTCCTTCTGCTTGTGCTTTTCCTTCTGCTTCTTCTTCTGCTTCTGCTTCTCCTTCTTCTGCTTCTCCGTCTGCTTCTGCTTCTTCTGCTTTTCCTGATTCTCTTTCTGCTTCTCCTTCTGCTTCTCCTTCTGTTTCTCCTTCTCCTTCTCGTTCTTCTGCTATGTCTTGTGCTTCTTTTTCTGCTTCTACATCTTCAGCTTCTTCTGCTACTGCTTCTGTTTCTTCTGCTTCTCCTTCTGCTTTTGCTTCTCTTTCTGCTTCTGCTTCTCCTTCTGCTTCTCCAGATTCTGCTTCTTCTGCTTCTTCTTCTACTTCAGGTTCTGCTTCTGATTCTTCGGATACTTATGCTTCTGCTTCTCCTGCTTCTGCTTCTTCTTCTTCCCCTCCATCTCTTTCTGCTTCTCCTTCTGTTTCTGCTTCTCCTTCTGCTTCTGCTTCTTCTCCTTCTTCTGTTTCTTCTGCTTCTGCTTCTCCTGCCTCTGCTTCTCCTGCTTCTCGTTCTGCTTCTCTATCTGCTTTTCTTTCTGCTTCTCCATCTCCTTCTTCTGCTTCTCCTTCTGCTTCTGCTTCTCCTTCTGCTTCTGCTTCAATTTCTCCTTCTGCTTCTCATTCTGCTTCTGCGTCTTCTGTTTCTACTGCTTCTCCTGCTTCTGCTTCTCCTGCTTCTCCTACTTCTTGTGCTGCTTTTTCTTCTGCGTCTCTTTCTGCTTCTGCTTATCCTTTTGCTTCTCCTACTCCTAATCCTTCTATCTCGCCTTCTCCGTCTTCTTCTTCTGCTTCTCCTGCTGCTTCTGCTTCTGCTTATTCTACTATTTCTGTTTCTTCTGCTTCTGCTTAAGATTCTGCTTCTTCTGTTTCTCCTTCTGCTTCAGATTCTGCTTCTGCTTCTTAAGATTCTTCTGTTTCTTCTACTTCTGCTTCTCCTGCTTCTTCTGCTTCTCCTGCTTCTCTTTCTGCTTCTCCTTCTGCTTCTGCTTCTCCTTCTGCTTCTGCTTCTGCTCTTCTCCTTCTTCTGTTTCTTTTGGTTCTGTTTCTTCTGTTTCTTATGCTTCTACTTTTGCTTCTTCTGATTCTCCTGCTTCTCAATTTGTTGTCCTTCAGTTTCTGCTTCTCTTTCTGCTTCTGCTTCTCCTTCTGCTTCTCCTTCTCCTTCTGCTTCAGCTTCTCCCAGTGCTTCTGCTTCTGCTTCTTTAGCTTATTCTTTTTCTTCTGCTTC
>NW_012305656.1:0-2803 GCF_000151885.1 Dipodomys ordii
TCAGCTTCAGCTTCTTCGGCTTCTCCAGTTTCTTCTGCTTCAGCTTCTCCTGCTTCTTCTACTTCTCATGCTTCTCTTTCTGCTTCTCCTTCTGCTTCTGCTTCTCCTTCTGCTTCTGCTTCTGCTCTTCTCCTTCTTCTGTTTCTTTTGCTTCTGTTTCTTCTGCTTGTTCTTCTTCTGCTTCTTCTGATTCTACTTCTGCTTCTCCTTCTTCTCCTCTTTCTGCTTCTACTTCTGCTTCTTTTGATTGTCCTGCTTCTCCTTCTTGTTCTCCTTTTGTTTCTGCTTCTCTTTCTGCTTCTGCTTCTCTTTCTGCTGCTCCTTCTCCTTCTCCTTCTTCTGCTTCTCCCACTGCTTCTGCTTTTGCTTCATTTGTTTATTCTTTATCTTCTGCTTCTCCTGCTTCTGCTTCTTCTGCTTTTACTGCTTCTCCTTATGCTTCTTCTTCTTCTTCTTCTTCTTCTTCTTCTTCTTCTTCTTCTTCTTCTTCTTCTTCTTCTTCTTCTTCTTCTTCTTCTTCTTCTTCTTCTTCTTCTTCTTCTTCTTCTTATTCTTCTCTTTCGTCTGCTTCTGCTTTTCCTGCTTCTTCTGTTTCTACTGGTTCTCTTTCTGCTTCTCATTCTGCTTCTGCTTCTCCTTCTGCTTCCGCTATTCCTTCTGCTGCCCTTCCTTCTCATTCTCCTTCTCCTTCTTCTGCTTCTCTTTCTGCTTCTGCTTCTTCTGGTTCTCCAAGTAATCCTTCTTCTTCTCCTTCTGTTTCTGCTTCTCTTTCTGCTTCTTCATCTCCTTCTGCTTCACCGTCTGCTGCTCCTTCTCCTTCTTCTGTTTCTCCCTCTGCTTCTGCTTCTGCTTCTTATGCTTCTTTTTTTCTTCTGCTTCTGTTTCTCCTGCTTCTACTTCTTATGCTTCTACTGCTTCTGCTTCTTCTGCTTCTTCTGCTTTTACTTCTCTTTCTGCTTCTGCTTCTCCTGCTTGTTTTTCTGCTTCTTCTGCTGCTTCTCCTTCTGCTGCTTCTTCTCCTTCTCCTTGTGCTTCTCCTTTTGCTTCTCCTTCTGCATCTTCTGTTTCTAGTACCTGAATTTCTGGTTCTACTTCTTCTTCTGCTTCTCCTTCTGCTTCTGCTTCTACTTCTGCTTCTGTTTCTGCTTCTTCTGATTCTTCTCTTTCGGCTTCTCCTGCTTCTGCTTCTTGTGCTTCAACTGCTTCTCTTTCTGCTTCTCATTCCGCTTCTGATTCTCTTTCTGCTTCTGCTTCTCCTCTTTCTCCTTCTCCTACTTCTGCTTCTCCTTCAGCTTCTGATTCTTCTGCTTCTCCTGCTTCTCCTTCTGCATCTCCTGTTTGGGCCTTGTCCTTATGCTTCTTCTTCTGCTTCTGCTTCTCCTTCTCCTTCTCCTTCTTTTGTTTCTCCTTTTGCTTCTGCTTCTTCTGCTTTTCCTGCTTCTCCTTCTGCTTCTGCTTCTTCTGTTTCTCTTGCTTCTCCTTCTGCATCTTCTTCTGCTTCTGCTTCTCCTTCTTCTGCTTCTCCTTCTGATTCTCCTTCTGCTTCTTCTTCTTCTGCTTTACCTTCTTCTCTTTCTGCTTCTCCTTCTGCTTCTCCTTCTGTTACTCCTTCTCCTTCTTGTTCTTCTCCTTTTCCTTCTGGTTCTCCTTCTGCTTCTGCTACAACGGCTACTGCTTCTACTTCTTTTGTTTCTTCTGCTTCTCCTTCTGCTTTTGCTTCTCTTTCTGCTTCTGCTTCTCCTTCTGCTTCTCCGGATTCTGCTTCTTCTGCTTCTCCTGCTTCTCCTTCTGCTTCAGGTTCTGCTTCTGCTTCTTCGGCTTCTTCTACTTCTGCTTCACCTGCTGAGGCTTCTTCTGCTTCTCCTGCTTCTCTTTCTGCTTTTCCTTCTGTTTCTGCTTCTCCTTCTGCTTCTTCTCCTTCTTTTGTTTCTTCTGCTTCTCCTGCTTCTGCTTCTCCTGCTTCTCGTTCTGTTTCTCTTTCTGCTTCTCTTTCTGCTTCTCTTTCTGCTTCTCCTTCTCCTTCTTCTGCTTCTGCTTCTCCTTCTGCTTCTGCTTCAATTTCTCCTTCTCCTTCTCATTCTCCTTCTGCGTCTTCTGTTTCTTCTGCTTCTCCTTCTTCTGCTTCTCCTGCTTCTCCTACTTCTCGTGCTGCTTCTCCTTCTTCGTCTCTTTCTGCTTCTGCTTATCCTTTTGCTTCTCCTACTCCTAATCCTTCTCTTTCGCCTTCTCCTTCTTCTTCTGCTTCTCCTGCTGCTTCTGCTTCTGCTTATTCTACTATTTCTGTTTCTTCTGCTTCTGCTTAAGATTGTGCTTCTTCTGTTTCTCCTGCTTCAGATTCTGCTTCTGCTTCTTCGGCTTCTCCTGTTTCTTCTGCTTCTGCTTCTCCTGCTTCTTCTGGTTCTCCTGATTCTCTTTCTGCTTCTCCTTCTGCTTCTGCTTCTCCTTCTGCTTCTGCTCTTCTCCTTCTTCTGTTTCTTTTGCTTCTGTTTCTTCTGCTTCTTCTTCTTCTGTTTCTTCGGATTCTACTTCTGCTTCTCCTTCTTCTCCTACTCTTTCTGCTTCTTCTGATTCTCCTGCTTCTCCTTCTTGTTCTCCTTCTGTTTCTGCTTCTCTTTCTGCTTCTCTTTCTCCTTCTGCTGCTCCTTCTCCTTCTCCTTTCTTCTGCTTCTCCCACTGCTTTCTGCTTTCTGCTTCTTTTGCTTAATCTTTTTCTTCTGCTTCTGCTTCTCCTGCTTCTGCTACTGCTCTTCTCCTTCTTCAATTTCTTTTGCTTCAGTTTCTTCTTCTTCTTCTTCTCTTTCTT
>NW_012305657.1:0-2803 GCF_000151885.1 Dipodomys ordii
CCGGCTGTTTCCCCGCTGGGTCCCAATGGTGTCCTCGCTGTGTCCACCGCTGTGTCCCGCAGTGTCTCCCCTGTGTCCCCCGCTGTGTCCCACTGTGTCCCGCTGTGTCCCGTGCTGTGTACCCTGCTGTGTCCCGTTGTGTCCCCAGCTGTGTACCCCGCTGTGTCCCTCTGTGTCCCCGCCATTATCGACGCTGTGTCCCGCTGGGTCCCTCTGTGTCCTCGCTGTGTCTACCGCTGTGTCCCGCTGTGTCCTCGCTGTGTCCCCCGCTGTGTCCCTTTGTGTCCCCAGCTGTGTACCCCGCTGTGTTCTGCTGTGTCCCCGCTGTATCGACGCTGTGTCCTGCTGGGTCCCGCTGGGTCCTCGCTGTGTTCCCCATTGTGTCCCGCTGTGTCCCCTGCTGTGTCCCCGCTGTGTCCCTGCTGTGTCCCTGCTGTGTCGCCGCTGTGTCCCGCTGTGTCCTGCTGTGTCCTCGCTGTGTCCCACGCTGTGTTCCGCTGTGTCCCCCGCTGTGTCCCGGTGTGTCCCGCTGTGTCCCCACTGTGTCCTGCTCTGTCCCCCGCTGTGTCCCGCTGTGTCCCGCTGTGTCCCTGCTGTGACCCTCTCTGTCCCCGCTGTATTGACACTGTGTCCCGGTGTGTCCCGCTGTGTCCGCGCTGTGTTTCTGGCTGTGTCCCGCTGTGTACCCCTCTGTGTCCCCCGCTGTGTCCCGCTGTGTCCCATCTCTGTCCCCTACTGTCCCCCGATGTGTCCCCTGCTGTGTCTTGCTCTGTCGCCCGCTTTGTCCCGCTGTGCCCCTGTAGTGTCCCCGCTGTGTCCCACTGTGTCACACTGTGTTCCCCGCTGTGTCCTGCTGTGTCCCCCATTGTGTCCACAGCTGTGTCCTCGCTGTGTCCCCCGCTTTGTCCCGCTTGTCCTCGCTGGGTCCCCCGCTGTGTCCCGCTGTGTCCCCCGCTGTGTCCCGCTGTGTCCGACTGTGTCCCGCTCTGTCCCCGCTGTGTCCCGCTGTGTCCCTCTGTGTCCACGCTGTGTGCTCGCTGTGTCCCGCTGTGTACCCCGCTGTGTCCAGCGGTGTCCTTTTTGTGTCACGCTGTTTCCCCGCTGTGTCCCTGCTGTGTCCCTCTGTGTACCTCGCTGTGTCCAGCTTTGTCCCCGCTGTGTCTCGCTGTGTCCCACGCTCTGTCCCACACTGTGTCCCGCAGTGTCCCTCGCTGTGTCCCGCTGTGTCCTCCCGTGTGTCCCACTGTGTCCCCCGCTGAGTCCCCGCTGTGTCACCACTGTGTCCCGCTGTTTCCTCGCTGTGTCCCCTGCTGTCTCCCTCTCTGTCCCCCGCTGTGTCTCACGCTTTGTCCCCGCTGTGCTGTGTCCCACTGTGTCCCGATGTGTCCGGCTGTGCCCCCACTGTGTCCCGTTGTGTCCACAGTGTGTACCACGCTGTGTAACGCTGTGTCCTCGCTGTGTTCCCCAGTGTGTCCTGCTGTGTCCCCCGCTGTGTCCCCCGCTGTCTCCAGCTCTGTCCTCCGCTGTGTCTCACGCTTTGTCCCCGCTGTGTCCCACTGTGTCCCGCTGTGTCCAGCTGTGCCCCCACTGTGTCCCGTTGTGTCCACAGCTGTGTACCACGCTGTGTAACGCTGTGTGCCCGCTGTATTGACGCTGTGTCCCGCTGTGTCCCCCGCTGTGTCCTTGCTGTGTTCCTCGCTGTGTCCCGCTGTGTCCCCCGCTGTGTTCCCCGCTGTGTCCCCCTGTGTCCCCTGCTGTGTCCTGCTGTGTCCTCGCTGGGTCTCCCGCTGGGTCCCGCTGTGTCCCCCGCTGTGTCCTGCTTTGTCCCGCAGTGTCCTCGCTGTGTCCCCCGCTGAGTCCCGTTGTGTCCCTAGCTGTTTACCCCGTTGTGTCCCGCTCTATCGACTCTGTGTCCCACTGGGTCCCGCTGTTTCCTTCCTGTGTTTCCCGCTGTGTCTCGCTGTGTCCCCGCTGTATCGACGCTGTGTCCCCTCTGTGTCCCGCTGTGTCCCCCTCTGTGTCCCGCTGTGTCCCCCCCTGAGTACCCGCTGTGTCATCGCTGTGTCCCGCTGTTTCCTCGCTGTGTCCCCTGCTGTCTCCCTTCTGTCCCCCGCTGTGTCTCACGCTTTGTCCCTGTTGTGTCCCTCTGTGTACCCCGCTGTGTCCAGCTTTGTCCCCGCTGTGTCTCGCTGTGTCCCACGCTCTGTCCCACACTGTGTCCCGCAGTGTCCCCCGCTGTGTCCCGCTGTGTCCCCCGCTGTGTCCCACTGTGTCCCCCGCTGAGTCCCCGCTGTGTCACCGCTGTGTCCCGCTGTTTCCTCGCTGTGTCCCCTGCTGTCTCCCTCTCTGCCCCCGCTGTGTCTCACGCTTTGTCCCCGCTGTGTCCCACTGTGTCCCGCTGTGTCCGGCTGTGCCCCCACTGTGTCCCGTTGTGTCCACAGTGTGTACCACGCTGTGTAACGCTGTGTCCTCGCTGTGTTCCCCACTGTGTCCTGCTGTGTCCCCCGCTGTGTCCCCCGCTGTCTCCAGCTCTGTCCTCTGCTGTGTCTCACGCTTTGTCCCTGCTGTGTCCCACTGTGTCCCGCTGTGTCCAGCTGTGCCCCCACTGTGTCCCGTTGTGTCCACAGCTGTGTACCACGCTGTGTAACGCTGCGTCCCCGCTGTATCGATGCTGTGTCCCGCTGTGTCCCGCTGTGTCCTCGCTGTGTTCCCCACAGTGTCCCGCTGTGTCCCCCGCTGTGTCCCCCGCTGTGTCCTCGTTGTGTCCCCTGTTGTTCCCGCTGTGTCCTCACTGGGTAGCCCA
>NW_012305658.1:0-2803 GCF_000151885.1 Dipodomys ordii
CTGTGTCCCTGGTGTGTCCCCGCTGTGTCCCGCTGTGTCCCGCTTTGTCCTCGCTGTGTCTAGGCTGTGTTCCGCTGTGTCCCTGCTGTGTCCCGCTGTGTCCCCCGCTGTGTCCCGCTGTGTTCCCGGCTGTGTCCCGCTGTGTACCCCTCTGTGTCCCCCGCTGTGTCCCGCTGTGTTCCCGGCTGTGTCCCGCTGTGTACCCCTCTGTGTCCCCCGCTGTGTCCCGCAGTGTCCCCGGCTGTGACCCGATGTGTTCCGCTGTGTCCCCAGCTGTGTCCCCACTGTGTGCCCCCGGTGTCCCGCTGTGTCCTCTCTCTGTCCCCAGCTGTCCCCCGCTGTTTCCCCCGCTGTGTCCCACTGTGTCCCGCTGTGTCGCCCGTTTTGCCCCGCTGTGCCCCTGCAGTGTCCCCGCTGTGTCCGACTGTGTCACACTGTGTCCCGTGTTGTCCTGCTTTGGCCCCCGCTGTGACCTCGCTGTGTTTCTCTCTGTGTCCCGCTGTGTACCCTTCTGTGTCCTCCGCTGTGTCCCGCTGTGTACCCCGCTGTGTCCAGCTGTGTCCTCGCTGTGTCCCCCGCTGTCTCCTGCTTTGTCCCATGCTGTGTCCCGCTGTGACCCGCTGTGTCCTCGCTGTGTCCCCCGCTGTGTCCCGTTGTGTCCCGCTGTGTCCCCGCTGTGTCCCGCTGTGTCCCGCTGTGTCCCGCTTTGTCCTTGCTGTGTCCCACGCTGTGTCCCGCTGTGTCCACTGCTGTGTCCCGCTGTGTTCCTGCTGTGTCCCCCTGTGTCCCCCACTGTGTCCCGCTGTGTCCCGCTGTGTCCTTGCTGTGACCCGCTCTGTGCCCGCTGTATCGACGCTTTGTCCCGCTCTGTTCCGCTGTGTCCGCGCTGTGTTCCCCGCTGTGTCCCGCTGTGTACCCCTCTGTGTCCCCTGCTGTGTCCTGCTGTGTCCCCCGCTGTGACCTGCTGTGTCCCGCTGTGTCCCCCACTGTGTCCCTGCTGTCTCCCCGCTGTGTCACACTGTGTCCTGCTGTGTACTGCTGTGTCTCCCGCTGAGTTCCTCTGTGTCCCGCTGTGGCCGAATGTGTCCTTGCTGTGTCAGGCTCTGTCCTGCTCTGTCCCCGTTGTGTCCCGCTGTGTCCCCACTGTGTGCCCGCTGTGTCCCTCTGTGTACCCTGCTGTGTCCAGCGGTTTCCCCGCTGTGTCCCCCTGTGTCACCTCTCTGTCCTCTGCTGTCCCCCCTGTGTCCCCCGCTGGTCCCGCTGTGTCCCGCTGTGTCCTGCTGTGTCACACTGTGTCCCGTGTTGTCCCGCTTTGTCCCCACTGTGACCTCGTTGTGTTTCCCGCTGTGTCCCGCTGTGTACCACTCTGTGACCCCGCTGTGTACCGCTCTGTACCCCGCAGTGTACCCGCTGTGTCCCGCTGTGTCCTCGCTTTGTCCACTGCTGTGTCCCGTTGGGTCCCCAGCTGTGTACCCCGCTGTGTCCCGCTGTGTCTCCGCTGTATCGACGCTGTGTCCTGCTGGGTCCCGCTGTGTCCTCGCTGTGTTCCCCGTTGTGTCCCGCTGTGTACCCCGCTGTGTCCCCCGCTGTGTCCCTGCTGTGTCCCTGCTGTGTCCCTGCTGTGTCCCCACTGTGTCCCGCTGTGTCCTGCTTTGTCCTCGCTGTGTCCCAAGCTGTGTTCCGCTGTGTCCCCCGCTGTGTCCCGCTGTGTCCCGCTGTGTCCCCGCTGTGTCCCGCTGTGTCCCCCGCTGTGTCCCGCTCTGTCCCTGCTGTGACCCGCTCTGTCCCCGCTGTATTGACGCTGTGTCCCGGTGTGTCCTGCTGTGTCCGCGTTGTGTTCCCGGCTGTGTCCCGTTGTGTACCCCTCTGTGTCCCCTGCTGTGTCCCGCAGTATCCCCGGCTGTGACCCGCTGTGTCCCACTGTGTCACACTGTGTCCCGTGTTGTCCTGCTTTGGCCCCCGCTGTGACCTCGCTGTGTTTCTCTCTGTGTCCCGCTGTGTACCCTTCTGTGTCCCCCGCTGTGTCCCGCTGTGTACCCCGCTGTGTCCAGCTGTGTCCTCGCTGTGTCCCCCGCTGTCTCCTGCTTTGTCCCACGCTGTGTCCCGCTGTGACCTACTGTGTCCTCGCTGTGTTCCCCGCTGTGTCCTGTTGTGTCCCCGCTGTGTCCACTGCTGTGTCACGCTGTGTACCCCGCTGTGTCCCGCTATGTTCCCGCAGTGTCCCCGCTGTGTCCCGCTGTTTCCCACTGTGTCCCGTGGTGTCCCCCGCTGTGTCCCCCGGTGAGTTCCCGCTGTGTCCCGCTGTGTCCCCCACGGTTCAGGCTGTGTCTTCTGCTGTGTCCCCGCTGTGTCCCGCTGTGTCCCGCTGTGTCCTCGCTGTGTCCCACGCTGTGTTGCGCTGGGTCCTCGCTGTGTCCCGCGATGTGTCCCGATGTGTCCCCAGCTGTGTCCCCGCTCTGTCCTGCTGTGTTCCCGCTGTATCGACGCTGTGTCCCACTTTGTCCCGCTGTGTCCTCGCTGTGTTCCCAGCTGTGTCCCGCTGTGTCCCCCATGTGTCCCCCGCTGTGTCCCATTGTGTCCCGCTGTGTTCCCCGATGTGTCCCGCTGTGTCCCGCTGTGTCCCCCGCTGTGTCCCTGCTGTGTCCCCGCTGTGTCCTGCTGTATACTGCTGTGTCCCCCGCTGAGTCCCGCTGTGTCCCCGCTGTGTCCCGCTGTGTTCCCCATGTGTCCACCGCTGTGTCCCATTGTGTCCCGCTGTGTCCCCCACTGTTTCCCCCGCTGTGTACGGCTGTGTCCCTTGCTG
>NW_012305659.1:0-2803 GCF_000151885.1 Dipodomys ordii
TCTGTCCCCCGCTGTGTCTCAAGCTTTGTCCACGCTGTGTCCCGCTGTGTCCCCCCTGTGTCCCGTTGTGTCCCCAGCTGTGTACCTCGCTGTGTCCCACTGTGTCCCAGCTGTACCGACGCTGTGTCCCGCTGTGTCCTCGCTGTGTTCCCCGCTGTGTCCCGCTGTGTCCCCCGCTGTGTTTCCAGCTGTGTCCTGCTGTGTCCCCCACTGTGTCCAGTTGTGTTCCGCTTAGTCCCCTGCTGTGTCCCTGCTGTGTCCCCGCTGTGTCCAGCTGTGTCCCGCTGTGTCCCGCTATTTCCCCCGCTGAGTCCTGCTGTGTCCCCGCTGTGTCCTGCTGTGTCCTGGTTGTGTAACCTGCTATGTCCCGCTTTGTCCCCGCTATGTCCGCCGCTGTGTCCCGCTGTATTCCTCGTTGTGTCCCCCTGTGTCCCCAGCAGTGTCCCCGCTGTGTCCTCCGCGTTGTCCTCGCTGTGTCCCTCTGTTTCCCGCTGTGTCCCACGCTGTGTCCCGTTGTGTCCCCCGCTGTGTTCCCTGCTGTGTCCCGCTGTGTCCGCGCTGTGTCCTGCTGTGTCCCCTGTAGTGTCCCCCGCTGTGTCCGGCTGTGTCCCCGCTGTGTCCCGCTGTGTCCCCTGTTGTGTCCCCCGCTGTGTCCGGCTGTGTCCCCCGCTGTGTCCCGCTGTGACCAATGCTGTGTCGCCGCTGTGTCCAGCTGTGTCTACGATGTGTCCCGCTGTGTCCCCGCTGTGTCCCCGCTGGGTCGCCTCTGTGTTCCGCTGTGTCCTCGCTGTGTCCCCCGCTGTCTCCCGCTGTGTCCTTGCTGTGTCCCACGCTGTGTTCGCTGTGTCCTCGCTGTTTCCCGTGATGTGTCCCTTTGCGTCCCCAGCTGTGTACCCCGCTGTGTCCCGCTGTGTCCCCGCTGTATCGACGCTGGGTCCCGCTGGGTCCCGCTGGGTCCTCGCTGTGTTCCCCGCTGTGTCCCGCTGTGTACCCCAGTGTGTCCCCCTCTGTGTCCTGCTGTGTCCCCCGCTGTGTCCCCGCTGTGTCACGGTGTGTACCCCGCGTTGTCCTCGCTGTGTCCCTCTGTTTCCCTCTGTGTCCCCGGCTGTGTCAAGCTGTGTCCCCGCTCTGTCCTGCTGTGTCCAACCACTGTGTCCCGCTGTGTCCCCTGCTGTTTCCCCCGCTGTTTCCCGCTGTGTCCCCCGCTGTGTCCCTCTGTGTCCCCCGCTGTCTCCCGCTCTGTCCCCCCCTGTGTCTCAAGCTTTGTCCCCGCTGTGTCCCGCTGTGTCCTGCTGTGTCCCCCCCTGTGTCCCGTTGTGTCCCCAGCTGTGTACCTCGGTGTGTCCCGCTGTGTCCCCGCTGTACCGACGCTGTGTCCCGCTGTGTCCTCGCTGTGTTCCCCGCTGTGTCCTGCTGTGTCCCCCGCTGTGTTTCCTGCTGTGTCCCGCTGTGTCCCCCACTGTGTCCCGCTGTGTTCCACTTTGTCCCCTGCTGTGTCCCTGCTCTGTCCCCGCTGTGTCCAGCTGTGTCCCGCTGTGTCCCGCTGTGTCCCCCGCTGAGTCCCGCTGTGTCCCCGCTGTGTCCCGCTGTGTCCTTGCTGTGTCACCTACTGTGTCGTGCTTTGTCCCCCCTATGTCCGCCGCAGTGTCCTGCTGTATTCCCCGCTGTGTCCCCAGCTGTGTCCCCGCTGTGTCCCGCGCAGTGTCCTCGCTGTGTCCCTCTTTTTCCCTCTGTGTCCCCCGCTGTGTCCCGTTGTGTCCCCCGCTCTGTACCCCACTGTTTCCCGCTGTGTACCATGCTGTGTCCTGCTGTGTCCCCCGCTGTGTCCCGCTGTGTGCCCCGCAGTGTTCAGCTGTGTCCCCGCTGTGTCCCGCTGTGTCCCCTGCTGTGTCCCCCGCTGTGTCCGGCTGTGTCCCCCCCTGTGTCCCGCTGTGACCAATGCTGTGTCCCCGCTGTGTCCAGCTGTGTCCCCGATGTGTCCCTGCTGTGTCCCGCTATGTACCCCTCTGTGTCCAACTGTGTCCCCGCTCTGTCCCGCTGTGTCCTCACTGTGTCCCCCGTTGTGTCCCGCTGTGTCCCCCGCTGTGTCAGACTGTGTCCCGCTGTGTCCCGCTCTGTCCCCGATGTGTCCCGCTGTGTCCCGATGTGTCCCCTGCTGTGTCCCCCTGTGTCCCGCTGTGTCCCGCTGTGTCCCCCACTGTGTCCCGTTGTGTCCCAGCTGTGTAACCCGCTGTGTCCCCCTGTGTCGTCACTGTTTCGACGCTGTGTCCCGCTGGGTCCCGCTGGGTCCTCGCTCTGTTCCCAGCTGTTTCCCGCTGTGACCCCCACTCTGTCCCCCACTGTGTCTCAAGCTTTGTCCCCGCTGTGTCCCGCTGTGTCCCGCTGTGTCCCCCCTGTGTCCCGTTGTGTCCCCAGCTGTGTACTTCGCTGTGTCCCGCTGTGTCCCCACTGTTCCGACGCTGTGTCCCGCTGTGTCCTCGCTGTGTTCCCCGCTGTGTCCCGCTGTGTCCCCCGCTGTGTCCCCAGCTCTGTCCCACTGTGTCCCCCACTGTGTACCGCTGTGTTCTGCTTTGTCCCCCACTGTGTCTCGCTGTGTTCCGCTTTGTCCCAGCTGTGTCTCTGGTGTGTTTCCGCTGTGTCCAGCTATGTCCCGCTGTGTCCTGCTGTGTCACGCTGTGTCCCCCGCTGAGTCCCACTGTGTCCTCGCTGTGTCCCCTGCTGTGTCCCGCTGTGTCCCCCGCTGTGTCCCGCTGTGTCCCTCTGTGTCCTTGCTGTGACCCGCTGTGTTCCTCTGTGTCCCCGC
>NW_012305660.1:0-2803 GCF_000151885.1 Dipodomys ordii
CAGCGAGACACAGCGTGACACAGCGGAACACAGCGGAACTCAGCAGGGGACACAGCAGGACACAGCGGGACACAGCGGGACACAGAGGGGACACAGCGGGGGACACAGCGGGACACAGCGGGGACAAACCGAGGACAGAGTGGGACACAGCATCAACACAGCGGGGACACAGCGGGACACAGCGGGGGACACAGCAGGGGACACAGCGGGGGACAGAGTGGGACACAGCGGGGGATACAGCGAGGACACAGTGGGGACACTGCGGGACACAGCGGGACAGAGCGGGGAAACAGCGGGGACACAGCGGGGACACAGCAAGGACACAGCAGGACACCGCGGGGGACATAGCGGGACACAGTGGGGTACACAACGGGACACAGCGGGGGACAAAGCGGGTGACACAGTGGGACACAGCGGGGACACAGCGGGGGACACAGCAGTGGACAAAGCGAGACACCACGGGACACAGCGGAACACACCGGGGACACAGCAGGACACCGCGGGAACACAGCGGGATACAGCGGTGACACAGCAGGACACAGCGGGGAAACAGAGGGACATAGCTGTTACACAGCGAGGACACATCAGGGACACAGCGGCACAGCGGGGACACAGCGGGGACACAGCGGGACACAGCGAGGACACAGCGGGGGACACAGCGGGGGACACAGCTGGGGACAGTGCGGAACACAACAGGGTACACAGCTGGGACACAGCGGGACACAGCGGGGGACACAGCGGGACACAGCCGAGGACCCAGCGAGGACACAGCGGAACACAGCAGGGGACACAGCGAGGACAGAGCGGGGGACACAGCGGGGGACACTGCAGGAAACAGTGGGGAACACAGCGAGGACACAGCGGGACCCAGCGGGACACAGCGTCGATACAGCGGGGATACAGCATTACACAGCGTGGTACACATCTGTGGACACAACGGGACACAGTGGGGGCACAGCAGGACACAGTGGGACACAGCGAGGACAAATCGTGAGACGTAGCGGGGGACAGAGCGGGAGACAGCGGGGGACACAGCGAGGACACAGCAGGACACAGCGGGACACAGCAGGGACAGAGCGGGACACAGCGGGACACAGCGAGGGACACAGCGGGACACAGTGGGGGACCCAGCGAGGACACAGCGGGACACAGCGGGGAACACAGCGAGGACACAGCGGGGGACACAGCGGGGGACACTGCTGGACACAGCCGTGAACACAGCGAGGACACAGCGGGACCCAGCGGGACACAGCGTCGATACTGCGGGGACACAGTGTTACACAGTGTGGTACACAGCTGTGGACACAACGGGACACAGTGGGGGCACAGTGGGACACAGCGGAACACAGTCGGACACAGCGGGGACAAAGCGTGAGACACAGCGGGGGACAGAGCGGGAGACAGCGGGGGACACAGCGAGGACACAGCGGGACACAGTGGGGGAAACAGCGGGACACAGCGGTGGACACAGGGGGAGAGAGCGGGGGACACAGCGGGACACAGCGGTGGAAACAGCAGGACACAGCGGTGGACCCAGCGAGGACCCAGCGGGACCCAGCGGGACACAGCGTCGATACAGCTGGGATACAGCCTTACACAGTGTGGTACACATCTGTGGACACAACGGGACGCAGTGGGGGCACAGCGGGACAGAGCGGGACACAGTGGGACACAGCGAGGACAAATCGTGAGACACAGTGGGGGACAGAGTGGGAGACAGCGGGGGACACAGCGAGGACACAGCAGTACACAGCGGGACACAGCAGGGACAGAGCGGGACAGAGCGGGACACAGCGGGACACAGCGGGGGACACAGCGGGACACAGCGGAGGACCCAGCGAGGACCCAGCGGGACACAGTGGGGGATACAGCGAGGACACAGTGGGGGACACAGCGGGGGACACTGCGGGACACAGCGGGGAACACAGCGAGAACACAGCGGGACCCAGTGGGACACAGCGTCGATACAGCGGGGATACAGCGTTACACAGTGTGGTTCACATCTGTGGACACAACGGGACACAGTGGGGGCACAGCGGGACACAGTGGGACACAGCGAGGACAAATCGTGAGACGTAGCGGGGGACAGAGCGGGAGACAGCGGGGGACACAGCGAGGACACAGCAGGACACAGCGGGACACAGCAGGGACAGAGCGGGACACAGCGGGACATAGCGGGGGACACAGCGGGACACAGCGGGGGACCCAGCGAGGACACAGCGGGACACAGCAGGGAACACAGCGAGGACACAGCGTGGTACACAGCTGGGGACACAACGGGACACAGTGGGGGCACAGCGGGACACAGCGGAACACAGTGGGACACAGCGGGGACAAAGCGTGAGACACAGCGGGGGACAGAGCGGGAGACGGCGGGGGACACAGCGAGGACACAGCGGGACACAGCGGGGGAAACTGCGGGACACAGCGGTGGACACAGGGGGAGAGAACGGGGGACACAGCGGGACACAGCGGTGGAAACAGCGGGACACAGCGGTGGACCCAGCGAGGACCCAGCGGGACCTAGCTGGACACAGTGTCGATACAGCTGGGATACAGCCTTACACAGCGTGGTACACATCTGTGGACACAACAGGACACAGTGGGGGCACAGCGGGACACAGCGGGACACAGTGGGACACAGCGAGGACAAATCGTGAGACGAAGCGGGGACAGAGCGGGAGACAGCGGGGGACACAGCGAGGACACAGCAGGACACAGCGGGACACAGCAGGGAACACGGCGAGGACACATCGGGACCCAGCGGGACCCAGCGTCGATACAGCGGGGATACAGCGTTTGA
>NW_012305661.1:0-2803 GCF_000151885.1 Dipodomys ordii
TCACACTGTGTACTGCTGTGTCCCCCGCTGTGTCCCGCTGTGTCCCCGCTGTGTCCCAATGTGTCCACGCTGTGTCCCGCGCTGGGTCCCGCTGGGTCCCCCCTGTTTCCCCCGCTGTGTCCCGCTGTGTCCGGCTGTGTCCCCCGCTGTGTCCCCCGCTGTGTCCCCCGCAGTGTCAGCGCTGTGTCCCGCTGTGTCCTCGCTGTGTCCCCCGCTGTCTCCTGCTCTGTACACCGCTGTGTCTCAAGCTTTGTCCCCGCTGTGTCCCACTGTGTCCCGCTGTGTCCCGCTGTGCCCCCACTGTGTCCCGTTGTGTTCTCAGCTGTGTACCACGCTGTGTAACGCTGTGTCCCCGCTGTATCGACGCTGTGTACCGCTGGGTCCCGCTGTGTCCTCGCTGTGTTCCCCGCTGGGTTCCGCTGTGTCCCCCCTGTGTGCCCCGCTGTGTCCCACTGTGTCCCGCTGTGTCCCCTGCTGTGTCCCCCGCTGTGTCCCTATGTGTCCCACGCTTTGTCCCCCTGTGTCCCCGCAGTTTCCCCGCTGTGTCCCGCTGTTTCCCTCTGTGTTCTGTGGTGTGCCGCTTTGTCCCCCGCTGTGTCCCCCGGTGAGTCGCCGCTGTGTCCCCGCTTTGTCCCGCTGAGTCCTCCATGTGTCCCCCGCTGTGTCTCGCTGTGTCCGGCTATGTCCCCCGCTGTGTCCCCCGCTGTGTCCCCACAGTGTCAGCGCTGTGTCCCGCTGTGTCCTCGCTGTGTCCCCCGCTGTCTCCCGCTGTGTCCCCCGCTGTGTCCCGCTGTGTCCCCCGCTGTGCCCTGCAGTGTCACGCTCTGTCCCGCTGTGTCCTCGCTGTGTCCCGCTGTGTCCCCTGCTGTCTCCAGCTCTGTCCCCTGCTGTGTCTCACGCTTTATCCCCGCTGTGTCCCACTGCGTCCCGCTGTGTCCCGCTGTGCCCCCACTGTGTCCCGTTGTGTCCACAGCTTTGTACCATGCTGTGTAACGCTGTGTCTCCGCTGTATCTACGCTGTGTCCCGCTGGGTGCCGCTGTGTCCTCGCTGTGTTCCCCGCTGTGTCCAGCTGTTTCCCCCACTGTGTCCCCCACTGTGTCCTCGCTGTGTCCCCCGCTGTGTCCCGCTGTGTCCCGCTGTGTCCTCGCTATGTCCCGCTCTGTGTCCTCGCTGTGTCCCCCGCCGTGTCCCGCTGTGTCCCGCTGTGTCCCGCTGTGTCCCCGCTGTGTCCCGCTGTGTCCCGCTTTGTCCCCCACTGTGTCCCGCAGTGACCCCGCTGTGTCCCGCTGTGTCCCACTGTGTCCCGTGGTGTCCCGCTTTGTCCCCTGCTGTGTCCCCGGCTGAGTCTCGCTGTGTCCCCACTGTGTCCTCTCTGTGTCCCGCGCTGTGTCCTGCTCTGTTCCCCACTGTGTCTCCCGTTTTATCCCCGCTGTGCCCCACTGTGTCCCGCTGTGTCCCGCTGTGTCCCCCACTGTGTCCCGTTTTCTCAACAGCTGTGTACCCCGCGGTGTCCCCGCTGTATCGACGATGTGTCCCGCTGGGTCCTGCTGTGTCTCTCTCTGTGTTCCCCACTGTGTCCCGCTGTGTCCCCCGCTGTGTCACTCGCTGTGTCCCCCGCTGTGTCATGCTGTGTCCCGCTGTGTCCCCCGCTGTGTCCTTGCTGTGTCCCCACTGGGTCCCGCTGGGTCCCGCAGTGTCCCCCGCTGAGTCCCGTTGTGTCACCGCTGTGTCCCGCTGTGTCCCCGCTCTATCGACGCTGTGTCCCGCTGGGTCCCGCTGTGTCCTCTCTTTGTTCCCCGCTGTGTCCCGCTGTGTTCCCCGCTGTGTCTCTCGCTGTGTGCAGCTGTGTCCCCGGCTGTGTCCGGCTGTGTCCCGCTGTGTCCCCCGCTGTGTCCTGGCTGTGTCCCCGCTGTGTCCCGCTGTGTCCCGCAGTGTCCCCAGCTGTGTCCCGCTGTGTCACCGCTGTGTCCCGCTGTGTCCTCGCTGTGTCCCCCGCTGTGTCCCGCTGTGTCCCCCGCTGTGTTTCTCGCTGTGTCCCGCTGTGTCCCCGGCTGTGTCCGGCTGTGTCCCGCTGTGTCCCCCGCTGTGTCCCCGCTGTGTCCCGCTGTGTCCCGCAGTGTCCCCAGCTGTGTCCCGCTGTGTCACCGCTGTGTCCCCCGCTGTGTCCCGCTTTGTGCCTGCTGTGTACCCCGCTGTGTCCCTCTGTGTCCCCCGCTGTGTCCCGCTGTGTCCCCTGCTCTGTCCCCACTGTGTCACGCTGTGTTTCGCTGTGTCCGGCTGTGTCCTCGCTCTGTCTCCCTCAGTGTCCAGCTGTGTCCTCCCTGTGTCCCCCGCTGTGTCCCGCTGAGTCCCCTGCTGTGTCCCGCTGTGTCCGGCTGTGTCACGCTCTGTCCCCTCTGTGTCCCTCTGTGTCCAGCTCTGTCCCTGTTGTGTGTCCGCTGTGCCCCGCTGTGTACCCTTCTGTGTCCAGTTGTGTCCCCTCTGTGTCCCGCGGTGTCCCTTCTCTTTCCCCCGCTGTCCACCGCTGTGTCCCCCGTCTGTGTCCCGCAGTGTCCCCGCTGTGTCCCGCTGTGTCCTACTGTGTCCCGTGGTGTCCCACTTTTTCCCCTCTATGTCCCCTGCTGAGTCCCCTCTGTGTCCCCGCTGTGTCCAGGTATGTCCTCGCTGTGTCTTCCGCTGTCTCCCGCTTTGTCCCACGCTGTGTCCTACTGTGTCCCACTGTGACCCTGCTGTGTCCCCCGCTGTGTCCCGCTCTGTCCCGCTGTGTCCCCCGCTGTGTCCCGCTGTGTCCCCGCAGGTCAC
>NW_012305662.1:0-2803 GCF_000151885.1 Dipodomys ordii
ACCTGGTTCTGCTTCTTCTGCTTCTACTGCTTCTCCTTATGCTTCTCCTTATGCTTCTTCTTCTTCTTCTTCTCTTTTTTTTGTTTCTGTTTTCCTGCTTCTTCTGCTTCTCCTGCTTCTCTTTCTGTTTTCCTTCTGTTTCTGCTTCTCCTTCTGCTTCTGCTTCTTCTCCTTCTTCTGTTTCTTCTGCTTCTGCTTCTCCTGCTTCTCGTTCTACTTCCCTTTCTGCTTCTCTTTCTGCTTCTCTTTCTCCTTCTTCTGCTTCTCCTTCTCCTTCTGATTCTGCTTCCGCTTCAATTTCTCCTTCCGCTTCTCAATCTGCTAATGTGTCTTTTGTTTCTTCTGCTTCTGCTTCTCCAGCTTCTCCTACTTCTCTTGCTGCTTCTCCTTCTGCGTCTCTTTCTGCTTTTGCTTATCCTTTTTCTTCTCCTACTCCTAATCCTTCTCTTTCGCCTTCGACGTCTTCTTCTTCTGCTTCTCCTGCTGCTTCTGCTTCTGCTTATTCTACTATTTCTGTTTGTTCTGCTTCTGCTTCAGATTGTGCTTCTTCTGTTTCTCCTGCTTCAGATTCTGCTTCTGCTTATTCGGCTTCTCCTGTTTCTTCTGCTTCTGCTTCTCCTGCTTCTTCTGCTTCTCCTGCTTCTCTTTTGCTTCTCCTTCTGCTACTGCTTCTCCTTCTGCTTCTGCTTCTGCTCTTCACCTTCTTCTGTTTCTTCTGCTTCTGTTTCTTCTGCTTCTTCTTCTTCTTCTGTTTCTTCTGATTCTACTTCTGCTTCTCGTTCTTCTCCTCTTTCTGCTTCTACTTCTGCTTCTTCTGCTTCTCCTTCTTGTTCTCCTTCTGTTTCTGATTCTCTTTCTGCTTCTGCTTCTCCTTCTGCTTCTCTTTCTCCTTTTCTTCTTCTGCTTCTCCCACTGCTTCTGCTTTTGCTTCTTTTGCTTATTCTTTTTCTTCTGCTTCTGCTTCTCCTGTTTCTGCTTCTTCTGCTTCTACTGCTTCTCCTTATGCTTCTCCTTATGCTTCTCCTTATGCTGATGCTTCTTCTTCTTCTTCTTCGTCTTCTTCTTCTTCTTCTTCTTCTTCTTCTTCTTCTTCTTCTTCTTCTTCTTCTTCTTCTTCTTCTTCTTCTTCTTCTTCTTCTTCTTCTTCTTCTTCTTCTTCTTCTTCTCCTTCTCTTTCTTCTGCTTATGATTTTCCTGCTTCTTCTGCTTCTACTGCTTCTCTTTCTGCTTGTCATTCTGCTTCTGCTTCTCCTAATGCTTCTCCTATTGCTTCTGCTGCTCTTCCTTCTCCTTCTCCTACTTCTATTTCTTCTTCTGCTTCTTCTGCTTCTCCTTCTGCATCTCCTTCTGCTTGTGCTTGTCCTTATGCTTCTTCTTCTGCTTCTGCTTCTCCTTCGCTTCTCCTTCTGCTTCAGATTGTGCTTCTTCTGTTTCTCCTTCTGCTTCAGATTCTGCTTCTGCTTCTTCGGCTTCTCCTGTTTCTTCTGCTTATGCTTCTCCTGCTTCTGCTTCTTCTGCTTCCCCTCCTTCTCTTTCTGCTTCTCCTTTTGTTTCTGCTTCTCCTTCTGCTTCTGCTTCTTGTCCTTCTCCTGTTTCTTCTGCTTCTGCGTCTCCTGTTTCTGCATCTCCTGCTCCTCCTTCTGCTGCTCTTTCTGCTTCTCCTGCTGCTTCTCCTTCTCCTTCTCGTTCTTCTGCTTTTCCTTCTGCTTCTCCTTCTGCTTCTGCATCTTCTGCTTCTTCTGCTACTGCCTCTGCTTCTTCTGTTTCTTCTGCTTCTCCTTCTGCTTTTGCTTCTCTTTCTGCTTCTGCTTCTCCTTCTGCTTCTCCAGATTCTGCTTCTTCTGCTTCTCCTTCTGCTTCAGGTTCTGCTTCTGCTTCTTCGGCTTCTTCTGCTTCTGCTTCTCCTGCTGCTGCTTCTTCTGCTTCTCCTGCTTCTCTTTTTGCTTTTCCTTCTGTTTCTGCTTCTCCTTCTGCTTCTGCTTCTTCTCCTTCTTCTGTTTCTTCTGCTTCTGCTTCTCCTTCTCCTGCTTCTCGTTCTGCTTCTCCTTCTCCTTCTTCTGCTTCTCCTTTTGCTTCTGCTTCTCCTTCTGCTTCTGCTTCAATTTCTCTTTCTGCTTCTCATTCTGCTTCGTCTTCTGTTTCTTCTGCTTCTCCTGCTTCTGCTTCTCCTTCTTCTCCTACTTCTCGTGCTGCTTTTCCTTCTGCGTCTCTTTCTGCTTCTGCTTATCCTTTTGCTTCTCCTACTCCTAATCCTTCTCTCTCGCCTTCTCCGACTTCTTCTTCTTCTGCTTCTCTTGCTGCTTCTGCTTCTGCTTATTCTACTATTACTGTTTCTTCTGCTTCTGCTTCAGATTGTGCTTCTTCTGTTTCTCCTTCTGCTTCAGATTCTGCTTCTGCTTCTTCGGCTTCTCCTGTTTCTTCTGCTTCTCCTGCTTCTTCTGCTTCTCCTGCTTCTCTTTCTGCTTCTCCTTCGCTTCTGCTTCTCCTTCTGCTTCTGCTTCTGCTCTTCTCCTTCTTCTGTTTCTTTTGCTTCTGTTTCTTCTGCTTCTTCTTCTGTTTCTTCTGATTCTACTTCTGCTTCTCCTTCTCCTCCTCTTTCTGCTTCTACTTCTGCTTCTTCTGCTTCTCCTGCTTCTCCTTCTTGTTCTCCTTCTGTTTCTGCTTCTCTTTCTGCTTCTGCTTCTCCTTCTGCTGCTCGTTCTCCTTCTCCTTCTTCTACTTCTCCCACTGCTTCTGCTTCTGCTTCTTTTGCTTATTCTTTTTCTTCTGCTTCTCCTGCTTCTGCTTCTTCTGCTTCTACTGC
>NW_012305663.1:0-2803 GCF_000151885.1 Dipodomys ordii
CAGTGTCCCCTTGCTGATTACCGCTGAGTCCCCCCGCTGTGTCCCAGCTGTGCCCCCATTGTGTCCCCGCTGTGTACTGTGTGTCACCACTCTGAGTCCAACTGTGTCCCCGCTGTTTCCCCAATGTGTCCTCACTGTGTCCCCAGATGTGTCCCCCCTGTGTCACCTGCTGTATCACAGATCAGTCCCTCTGTGTACCCTGCTGTGTCCCCTGCTCTGTCACACTGTGTCCCCCGCTGTGTCCCTGCTGTGTCCCCGCTGTGTCCCGCTGTGTCCCGCTGTGTCCCCCTCTGATTCCCGCTGTGTCCCAGATGTGTTCCGCTGTGTCCTCGCTGTGTCCCCTGCTGTGTCCCCTTTGTCCCCCCTGTGTCCCCCGCTGTGTCCCGCTGTGTCCCCCGCTGTGTCCCGCTCTGTCCCCTGCTGTGTCCCCGCTGTGTCCCGCTGTGTCCTGCTGTGTCCCGCTGTGACCGTGTTGAGTCCCGCTATATCCCCGCTGTGTCCCGCTTTGTCATCGCTGTGTCCCCCGCTGTGTCCTGCTGTGTCCCGCTGTGTCCCCCGCTGTGTCCCGCTGTGTCCCCCTCTGTGTCCCGCTGTGTCCCCTGCTGTGTCCCTGCTGTGTCCCGCTGTGTTCCGCTGTGTCACGCTGTTTCCTCGCTGTGTCTCCCGCAGAGTCCCGCAGTGTCCTCGTTGTGTCCCTCACTGTGTCCTGCTTTGTCCACTGCTGTGTCCCGCTGTGTACCCCTCTGTGTCCCCCGCTGTGTCCCCCGCTGTGTCCCGCTGTGTCCCGCTTTGTCCCCCGCTGTGTCCCTGCTGTGCTCCGCTGTGTACCGCTGTGTCTTGCTGTGTACTGCTGTGTCCCCCGCTGAGTCCTGCTGTGTCCCCGCTGTGTCCCAATGTGTCCTCGCTGTGTCCCCCGCTGTGTCCCGCTGTGTCCCCCCTGTGTCCCCCGCTTTGTCCCGCTGGGTCCCTCTGTGTCCCCTGCTTTGTACCCTGCTCTGTCCCACTGTGTCCCCCCCTGTGTCCCGCTTTGTCATCGCTGTGTCCCCCGCTGTGTCCCGCTGTGTCCCACTGTGTCCTGTTGTGTCCTGCTATGTCCCACACTGTGTCCCGTTGTGTCCCCTCCTGTGTACCCCACTGTGTCCCGCTGTGTCCCCGCTCTATCGATGCTGTTTCCCTCGCTGTTTCCCTCTGTGTCCCCTGCTATGTCCTGCTGTGTCCTCCCTGTGGCCCCGCTGTGTCCCGCTGTGTCCCAGGTTGTGTCCCGCTGGGTCCCCTGCTGTGTCACTGCTGTGTCCCGCTGTGTTCCACTGTGTCCCGCTGTGTCCTTGCTGTGTCTCCCGCAGTGTCCCGCAGTATCCTCGCTGTGTCCCCCACTGTGTCCTGCTTTGTCCACTGCTGTGTCCCGCTGTGTACCCCTCTGTGTCACCCGCTCTTTCCCTGCTGTGACCAGCTGTGTCCCGCTGTGTCCCGCTGTGTGCTGCTGTGTCCCCCACTGAGTCCCGCTGTGTCCCCACTGTGTCCCAATGTGTCCTCGCTGTGTCCCCCCTTTGTGCCGCTGTGTCCCTCCTGTGTCCCCCGCTATGTCTCACGCTTTATCCCGTCTGTGTCCCACTCTGTCCCGCTGTGTCCCGCTGTGCCCACACTGTGTCCCGTTGTGTCAACAGCTGTGTACCCCACTGTGTCCCGCTGTGTCCCCGCTGTATCGACGCTGTGTCCCACTGGGTCATGCTGTGTCCTCCCTGTGTTCCCCGCTGTGTCCCGCTGTGTCCCCGCTGTGTGCCCGCTGTGTCCCGCTGTGTACTTCGTTGTGTCCAGCTGTGTCACCGCTGTGTCTTCGCTGTGTCCCCCGCTGTGTCCCACTGTGTCCTCACTGTGTCCCCCTCTGTGTCCCGCTGTGTCCCCCGCTATGTCCCGCTGTGTCCAGCTGTGTCCCGCTCTGTCCCCGCTATGTGCCCGCTGTGTCCCGCTGTGTACTCCGTTGTGTCCAGCTGTGTCACCGCTGTGTCCCGCTGTGTCCTCTCTATGTCTCCACTGTCCCCCGTTGTGTCCCCAGCTGTGTCCCGCTGTGTCCCGCTGTGTCCCCCTCTTTGTCCCGCTGTGTCGACGCAGTGTTCCCTCTGTGTCATGCTGTGTCACACTGAGTCCCATGCTGTCCAGCTTTTTCCCCCGCTGTTTCCACCGCTGAGTCCCCTTTGTGTCCCCGTTGTGTCCCGCTGTGTCCTGCTGTGTCCTAGCTGTGTCCCCCGCTGTGTCCCGCTGTATCCCCGTTGTGTCCCAAGCTGTGTCCCGCTGTGTCCCGCTGTGTACCCCGCTATGTCCCGCTATGTTCCCGCAGTGTCCCCGCTGTGTCCTGCTGTGTCCCACTGTGGCCTCGCTGTGTCCCCCGCTGTGTCCCGTTGTGTCCCCAGCTGTGTACCCCGCTGTGTACCGCTGTGTCCCCGCTGTTTCGATGCTGTGTCTTGCTGTTTCCCACTGTGTCCTCGCTGTGTCCCCCACTGTGTTCTGCTGTGTCACCCGCTGTGTCCCGCTGTGTCCCCCGCTGTGTCCCGCTGTGTCCCCGAAGGGTCACCGCTGTTTCGCGCTGTGTCCCGCTGTGCTCCGTGGTGTCCCGCTTTGTCCCCCGCTGTGTCCCCAGCTGAGTCCCCGCTGTGTCCCCGCTGTGTCCCGCTGTGTCCTCGCTGTGTCCCCCGCTGTCTCCCGCTCTGTCCCCCGCTGTTTCTCACGCTTTATCCCGTCTGTGTCCCACTCTGTACACCGCGCGTGTCCCGCTGTGTCCACCACTGTGTCCCTTTGTGTCCCCAGC
>NW_012305664.1:0-2803 GCF_000151885.1 Dipodomys ordii
TCCCCCGCTGTGTCCTGCTGTGTCCCCCGCTGTGTCCCGCTGTGTCTCCCGCTTTGTCCCCGCTGTGTCCCGCTGGGTCCCGCTGGGTCACGCTATGTTTCCGCTGTATCGACGCTGTGTCCCGCTGGGTCCCCCGCTGTATACCCCGCTTTGTCCCACAGTGTCCACCGCTGTGTCCCCCTCTGTGTCCCCCGCTGTGTCCCGCTGTGTCCCCTGCTGTGTCCCGCTGTGTCCAGCTGTGTTCCCGCTGTGTCCGGCTGTGTCCCTGCTGTGTTCTGCTGTGTCCCCTGCACTGTCCCCCACTGTGTCCCGCTGTGCCCCCCGCTGTGTCCCGCTGTGTCCCGCCTTGTCCAATGCTGTCTCCCGCTGTATCTCCGCCGTGTCCCCGCTGTGTCCCGCTGTGTCCTGCTGTGTCCCGTGGTGTCCCACTTTGTCCCCCGCTGTGTCACCCGCTGAGTCCCGCTGTGTCCCCGCTGTGTCCCACTGTGTCCTCTCTATGTCCCCCGCTGTGTCCCACTCTGTTCCACGCTGTTTCCCCCGCTTTGTCCCCACTGTGTCCCGCTGTGTCCCTGCTGTTTCGATGCTGTGTCCTGCTGTGTCCCACTGTGTCCACGCTGTGTTCCCCTGTGTCCTGCAGTGTCCCCCTTTCTGTCCCCCGCTGTGTCCCTCTGTGTCCCCTGCTGTGTCCCGCTGTGTCCCCAGCTGTGTCCCTGCTTTGTCCCCGCTGTGTCCCGCTGTGTCCCGATGTGTTCCGCTGTGTCCCCCGCTGAGTCCCGCTGTGTCCCCACTCTGTCCCCCGCTGTGTCCCGCTGTCTCCCGCTCTGTCCCCCCTGTGTCTCATGCTTTGTCCCGGCTGGGTCCCGCTGTGTCCCGCTGTGTCCCCCACTGTGTCCCATTGTGTCCCCAGCTGTGTACCCCGCTGGGTCCCAATGGGTCCCGCTGTGAACTGCTGTGTCCCCTGCTGTGTCCCGCTGTGTCCCACTGTGTTCCGTTGTGTCCCGCTGTATCCCACTGTGTCCTCGTTGTGTCCCACGCTGTGTTCCGCTGTGTCCACGCTATGTCCCCCGATGTGTCCCTTTGTGTCCCCAGCTGTGTAACCCGCTGTGTCCCGTTGTGTCCCAGCTGTGTCCTTGCTGTGTACCCCTCTGTGTCCCCCTCTGTGTCCCGCTGTGTCTCCCGCTGTGTTCCGCTATTTCCCGCTGTATCCCGCTGTGTACTGCTGTGTCCCCCGCTGAGTCCTGCTGTGTCCCCGCTGTGCCCCGCTGTGTCCCGCTGTGTCCCACCCGTATCCCCCGCTGTGTCCCGCTGTGTCTCCCAGTGTGTCCCACGCTGTGTCACGCTGTGTCCCCCGCTGTGTCCCGCTGTGTCCTCCCTGTGTCCCCCGCTGTGTCCCGCTGTGTCCTCGCTGTGTCCCCCGATATGTCCCCCTCTTTGTCCCCGCTGTGTCCCGCTGTGTCCCGCTGTGTCCCCGCTGTTTCCTGTTTTGTCCCTAGCTGTGTACCCCGCTGTGTCCCGCTGTGTCACACTGTGTCCCTTGGTGTCCCGCTTTGTCCCCCACTGTGTCACACGCTGAGTCCCCGCTGTGTCCCCGCTGTGTTCCCCGCTGTGTCCCGCAGAGTCCCCCGCTGTGTCCCCCGCTGTGTCCCACGCTGTGTCCCCGCTGTGCCCCGCTTTGTCCCACTGTGTCCGACTGTGTCTGCCACTGTGTCCCTGCTGTGATGCCGCTGTGTCCCGCTGTGACCACCTTTGTCCCTCTGTGTCCCCCCCTGAGTCCCCGCTGTTTCCCCGGTGGGTCCCTCTGTGTCCCCGCTGTGTCCTTCTTGTCCCCCGCTATGTCCCCCTCTTTGTCCCCGCTGTGTCACGCTGTGTCCACCTGTGTCCCCCGCTGTTTCCCGTTGTGTCCCCAGCTGTGTAACCTGCTGTGTCCCGCTGTGTCACACTGTGTCCCTTGGTGTCCCGCTTTGACCCCTGCTGTGTCCCCCGGTGAGTCCCTGCTGTGTCACCGCTGTGTCCCGCTGTGTCCTCCCTGTGACCCCGCTGTGTCCCACTGTGTCCCGCTGTGTCCCGCTGTGTCCTCGCTGTGTCCCATGCTGTGTTCCGCTGTGTCCTCATTGTGTCCCCCGCTGTGTCCCGTTGTGACCCCAGCTGTGTACCCCGCTGTTTCCCGCTATGTCCCCGTTGCATCTACGCTGTGTCCCGCTGGGTCCCGTTGTGTCCTTGCTGTGTTCCCCGCTGTGTCCTGCTGTGTCCCACTGTGTCCACGCTGTGTTCCCCTCTGTGTCCTGCAGTGTCCCCCTTTCTGTCCCCCGCTGTGTCCCTCTGTGTCCCCTGCTGTGTCCCGCTGTGTCCCCAGCTGTGTCCCTGCTTTGTCCCCGCTGTGTCCCGCTGTGTCCCGATGTGTTCCGCTGTGTCCCCCGCTGAGTCCCGCTGTGTCCCCCCTCTGTCCCCCGCTGTGTCCCGCTGTCTCCCGCTCTGTCCCCCCTGTGTCTCACGCTTTGTCCTCGCTGGGTCCCGCTGTGTCCCGCTGTGTCCCGCTGTGTCCCCCACTGTGTCCCATTGTGTCCCCAGCTGTGTACCCCGCTGTGTCCCGCTGTGTCCCCGCTGTATCGACTCTGTGTCCCGTTGGGTCCCACTGTGTCCTCGCTGTGTCCTCGCTGTGTTCCCCGCTGTGTCCCCCGCTGTGTCCCCCTGTGTCCTAGCTTTGTCCCCCGATGTGCCCCGCTGTGTCTTCCGCTGTGTCCCACTGTAATCACGCTGTGTCCCGCTCTGGCCCCGCTGTGTCCGCTGTCTCCCGCTGTGTTGA
>NW_012305665.1:0-2802 GCF_000151885.1 Dipodomys ordii
CATCCGCTCTGCTGTCTCTGCTCTCTCATCTCTTCTCTACTCTGCTCTCATCAGTTCTGCTCTCTGCTCTCGTCTGCATCTCATCTGCTTGTGCTTGTCCTTATGCTCTCTCTGCCTCTGCTTCTCCAACTCCTTCTTTTGCTTCTCCTTTTGCTTCGGCTTCTTCTGCTTTTCCTGCTTCTCCTTCTGCTTCTGCTTCTTCTGCTTCTCCTGCTTCTCCTTCTGCATCTTCTTCTGCTTCTGCTTCTCCTTCTCCTTCTTCTGCTTCTCCTTCTGATTCTCCTTCTGCTTCTTCTTCTTCTGCTTTACCTGCTTCTCTTTCTGATTCTCCTTCTGCTTCTCCTTCTGTTTCTCCTTCTCCTTCTTGTTCTTCTGCTTTTCCTTCTGCTTCTCCTTCTGCTTCTGCTACAACTGCTACTGCTTCTACTTCTTCTGTTTCTTCTGCTTCTCCTTCTCCTTTTGATTCTCTTTCTGCTTCTGCTTCTCCTTCTGCTTCTCCAGATTCTGCTTCTTCTGCTTCTCTTTCTTCTCCTTCTGCTTCAGGTTCTGCTTCTGCTTCTTCGGATTCTTATGCATCTGCTTCTCCTGCTTCTGCTTCTTCTGCTTCCCCTCCTTCTCTTTCTGCTTCTCCTTCTGTTTCTGCTTCTCCTTCTGCTTCTTGTCTTTCTCCTGTTTCTTCTGCTTCTGCTTCTCCTGTTTCTGCATCTCCTGCTTCTCCTTCTGCTGCTCTTTCTGCTTCTCCTGCTGCTTTTCCTTCTCCTGCTCCTTCTTCTGCTTCTCTTCCTGCTTCTCCTTCTGTTTCTCCTTCTCCTTCTCCTTCTCGTTCTTCTGCTTTTCCTTCTGCTTCTCCAGATTCTGCTTCTTCTGCTTCTCCTGCTTCTCCTTCTGCTTCAGGTTCTGCTTCTGCTTCTTCGGCTTCTTCTGCTTCTGCTCCTCCTGCTGCTGCTTCTTCTGCTTCTCCTGCTTCTCTTTCTGCTTTTCCTTCTGTTTCTGCTTCCCCTTCTGCTTCTGCTTCTTCTCCTTCTTCTGTTTCTTCTGCTTCTGCTTCTCCTGCTTCTCCTACTTCTCGTGCTGCTTCTCCTTCGGCGTCTCTTTCTGCTTCTGCTTATCATTTTGCTTCTCCTACTCCTAATCCTTTTCTTTCGCCTTCTCCGTCTTCTTCTTCTGCTTCTCCTGCTGCTTCTGCTTCTGCTTATTCTACTATATCTGTTTCTTCTTCTTCAGATTGTGCTTCTTCTGTTTCTCCTTCTGCTTCAAATTCTGCTTCTGCTTCTTCGGCTTCTCCTGTTTCTTCTGCTTCTGCTTCTCCTGCGTCTTCTGCTTCTCCTGCTTCTCTTTCTGCTTCTGCTTATCCTTCTGTTGCTCCTACTCCTAATCCTTCTCTTTCTCCTTCTCCTTCTGCTTCTTCTGCTTCTCCTGCTGCTTCTTCTTCTGCTTCTTCTGCTTTTTCTGTTTCTTATTCTTCTGCTTCAGCTTCTGCTTCTTCTTCTTCTCCTTCCTCTTCTGTTTCTCCTTCTGCTTCTGCTCTTCTCCTTCTTCTGCTTCTGCTTCTCCTGATTCTTCTTCTTCTGCTTCTCCTACTTTTCCTTCTGCTTCTCCGTTCCATTCTCCTTCTCCTTCAATTTCTCCTTCTTGTGCTTCTCATTCTGCTTCTGCTTCTTCTTCTCCTGCTTCTGCTTCTTCTGTTTCTCCTTCTGCTTCTCTTTCTGCTTCTAATTCTGCTTCTGCTCCTCCTCCTCCTAATTCTTCTCTTTCTCCTTCTTCTTCTTCTGCTTCTCGTTCTGCTTCTGCTTCTTCTGCTTGTTCTGTTTCTTCTACTTCTGTTTTCCAGCTTCTCCTGCTTCTTCTTCTCCTTCTGCTTCAGGTTTTCCTTCTGATTCTTCGGCTTCTTCTGTTTCTTCTGCTTCTGCTCCTCCTGCTACTGCTTCTTCTGCTTCTTCTGCTTCTCTTCCTGCAATCTCCTTCTGCTTCTGCTTCTCCTTCTGCTCCTTCTCCTCTTCTGCTCCTACTACTACTTCTGCATCTGCTTCGTCTTCTTCGTCTTCGTCTTCTTCTTCTTCTTCTTCTTCTTCTTCTTCTTCTTCTTCTTCTTCTTCTTCTTCTTCTTCTTCTTCTTCTTCTTCTTCTTCTTCTTCTTCTTCTTCTTCTTCTTCTTCTTCTTCTTCTTCTTCTTCTTCTTCTTCTTCTTCTTCTTCTTCTTCTTCTCCCGCTTCTTCTTCTTCTTCTTCTCCCGATTCTGCTTCTTCTGCTTCTCCTGCTTGTCCTTCTGCTTCTGCTTCTCCTTTTCCTTCTTCTGCTTCTCTTTCTGCTTCTGCTTCTGCTTCTTCTGATTCTCTAACTTTTCCTGCTCCTTCTCCTTCTGTTTATGCTTCTCTTTCTGCATCTGCATCTCCTTCTGCTTCAACTTCTGCTGCTCCTTCTCCTTCTTCTGTTTCTCCCTCTGCTTCTGCTTGTGCTTCTTATGCTTCTTCTTGTTCTTCTGCTTCTGCTTCTCCTGCTTCTGCTTCTTATGCTTCTACTGCTTCTTCTTCTGCTTCTGCTTCTTCTGCTTCTTCTGCTTCTAGTTCTCTTTGTGCTTCTGCTTCTCCTGCTTGTTTTTCTGCTTCTTCTGCTGCTTCTCCTTCTGCTGCTTCTTCTATTTCTCCTTCTGCTTCTCCTTCTGCTTCTGCTTCTACTTCTACTTCTGTTTCTGCTTCTTCTGCTTCTTCTCTTTCGGCTTCTCCTGCTTCTGCATCTTGTGCTTCTCCTGCTTCTCTTTCTGCTTCTCATTCCGCTTCTGCTTGTCCTTCTGCTTCTACTTCT
>NW_012305666.1:0-2802 GCF_000151885.1 Dipodomys ordii
GTCCCGCTGTGTACTGCTGTGTCCCAGCTGAGTCCCGCTGTGTCCCCACTCTGTCCCGCTGTGTCCCCGCTGTATGGACGCTGTGTCGCGCTGGGTCCCGCTGGGTCCTCGCTGGGTTCCCTGTTATGTCCTGCTGTGTACCCCTCTGAGTCCTTCTCTGTGTCCCGCTGTGTCCCACTGTGTCCCCGCTTTGTCCCCCGCTGTGTCCCACCGTGTCCCACTTTTTCTCCTGCTGTATCCTGCTGTGTCCTCGCTGTGTCCCCCGCTGTGTCCCACTGTGTCCTCGCTGTGTCCCCCGCTGTGTCCCGCTGTGTCCCCCGCTGTGTCCTGTTGTGTCCCCAGCTGTGTACCCCGCTATGTCCCGCTGTGTCCCCGCTGTATTGACGCTGTGTCCCGCTGGGTCCCGCTGGGTCCTCGCTGTGTTCCCCGCTGTGTCCGCTGTGTACACCTCTGTTTCCTCCCATGTGTCCCGCTGTGTCCCCCGCTGTGTCCAGCTGTATCCTGCTGTGTTCCCCGCTGTGTCCCTGCTGTGTCCCCGCTGTGTCCCGCTCTGTACTGCTTTGTCCCCACTGAGTCCCGCTGTGTCCCCGCTGTGTCCCGCTGTGTCCCCGCATTATCGTCGCTGTGTCCTGCTGGGTCCCGCTGTGTCCTCCCTGTGCTCCCCGCTGTGTTCTGCTGTGTACACCTCTGTGTCCCCCTCTGTGTCCCGCTGTGTCCCCCGCTGTTTCCTGCTGTGTCCCCCGCTGTGTCCCTGCTGTGTCCCCGCTGTGTCCTGCTGTATACTGCTGTGTCCCCAGCTGAGTCCCGCTGTGTCCCCGCTGTGTCCCGCTGTGTCCCCCTTGTGTCCCCCGCTGTGTCACCTGTGTCCCGCTGTGTCCCCCGCTTTGTCCCGCTGTGTCCACTGCTGTGTCCCGGCTGTGTCCACTGCTGTGTCCCCGCTGTGTCCCGCTTTTTCCCCCACTTTGTCCCGCTGTGTCCTCGCTCTGTGTCCCGCTGTGTCCCCCGCTGTGTCCTGCTGTGTCCTGCTGTTTCCCGCTGTGTCCCTGCTGTGACCCTCAGTGTCCCTGTTTGTCCTCGCTGTGGTCCCGCTGTGTCCCGCTGTGTATACCCTGCTGTGTCCAGCTTTGTCCCCACTGTGTCTCGCTGTGTCCCCCGCTGTGTCCCGCTGTGTCCCCGCAGGGTCACCGCTGATTCCCGCTGTGTCCCGCTGTGTTCCGTGGTGTCCTGCTTTGTCCCCCTCTGTGTCCGCCGCTGAGTCCCCGCTGTGTCCCGCTTTTTTGCCCGCTGTGCTCCGCTGTGTCCTCGCTGTGTTCCCCGCTGTGTCCCGCTGTGTCCCCCGCTGTGTCCCTCTGTGTCCACTGCTGTTTCCCCGCTGTGTCCCGCTGTGTCCCCCGCTGTCCCTCGCTGTGTCCCGCTGTGTCCTCGCTGTGTCCCCTGTTGTGTCCCGGTGTGTACCCTGCTGTGTCCCGCTGTTTCCCGCTGTGTCCCGCTGTGTCCCCTGCTTTGTCTCACTGTGTCCCCGCAGTGTCCCCGCTGTGTCCCACTGTGTCACACTTAATCCCGTGGTGTCCCGCTTTGTTCCCCGCTGTGTCCCCAGCTGTGTACCGCTGTGTCCTTGCTTTGTCCCATGCTGTCTCCGGCTTTGTCCCACGCTGTGTCCCGCTGTGTCCCGCTGTGTCCTCGCTGTGTCCCCCGCTGTTTCCCGCTGTGTCCCCGCTGTGTCCCCGCTGTGTCCCACTGTGTCCCGCTGTGTACCCTGCGGTGTCCCGTTATGTTCCTGCATTGTCCCCGCTGTGTCCCGCTGTGTACCGTGGTGTCCCGCTTTTTCCCCCGCTGTGTCCCGCTGTGTCTACTGCGGTGTCCCGCTGTGTCCTCGCTGTGTCCCACGTTGTGTTCCGCTGTGTCCTCGCTGTGTCCCCTGCTGTGTCCCGTTGTGTTCCCAGCTGTGTACCCCGCTGTGTCCCGCTGTGTCCCCGCTGTATCGACGCTGTGTCCTGCTGTGTGCTCGCTGTGTTCCCCGTTGTGTCCCGTTGTGTCCACCGCTGTGTCCCCCGCTGTGTCCTAATGTGTCCCCCGCTTTGTCCCTGCTGTGTCCCTGCTGTGTCACCACTGTGTCCCGCCGTGTCCCGCTGTGTCCTCGCTGTGTCCCACGCTATGTTCCGTTGTGTCCTCGCTGTGTCCCCTGCTGTGTCCCGTTTTGTCCCCAGCTGTGTACCCCGCTGTGTACCGCTGTACCCCGCTGTTTCGATGCTGTGTCCCGCTGGGTCCCGCTGGGTCCCCGCTGGGTCCCACTGTGTCCCGCTTTGCCCCGCTGTTTCCCTGTGTGTCCCCAGCTGTGTACCCTGCTGAGTCCCGCTGTGTCACACTGTGTCCTTTGGTGTCCCGCTTTGTCCCCCGCTGTGTCCCGCTGTGTCCCCGCTGTATCGACGCTGTGTCCCGCTCTGTCCCGCTGTGTCCTGCTGTGTCCCTGCTGTGACCTGCTCTGTCCCCGCTGTATCGACGCTGTGTCCCGCTCTGTCCCGCTGTGTCCTGCTGTGTCCCACTGTGTCCTGCTGTGTCCGCTGTGTCCCCTGTGTCCCACTGTGTCCTGCTGTGTCCGCTGTGTCCCCTGTGTCCCCCGCTGTGTCCCCGCTGTGTCCCGCTGTGTACTGCTGGTTCCCCGCTGAGTCCCGCTGTGTCCCCGCTGTGTCCCGCTGTGTCCCCGATGTATCGACGCTGTGTCCCGCTGTGTCCCGCTATGTCCTGCTGTGTCCCTGAATGTGACCCGCTGTGTCCCGCTGTGTCCTCGCTTGTGTCCCACGC
>NW_012305667.1:0-2802 GCF_000151885.1 Dipodomys ordii
GCTTATTCTTTTTCTTCTGCTTCAGCTTCTCCTGCTTCTGCTTCTTCTGCTTCTACTGCTTCTCCTTATACTTCTCCTTATGCTTCTCCTTATGATTCTCCTTATGCTGCTGCTGCTTCTTCTTCTTCTTCGTCTTCTTCTTCTTCTCTTTCTTCTGCTTTTGCTTTTCCTGCCTCTTCTGCTTCTACTGCTTCTCTTTCTGCTTCTTGTCCTTCTCCTGTTTCTTCTCCTTCTGCTTCTCCTCCTTCTGCTTCTTCTGCTTTTCCTGCTTCTCTTTCTTCTTCTCCTTCTGCTTCTCCTGCTTCTGCTCCTTCTCCTTCTTCTGTTTCTTCTTCTTCTGCTTCTCCCGCTTGTGCTTCTTCTGCTTCTCCTGCTTCTCGTTCTGCTTCTCTTCGTCGGCTTCTCTTTCTATTTCTGCTTCTTCTGATTCTGATTCTTCTCCTTCTTCTTCTCCTTCTGCTTCTGTGTCTTCTGCATTTCCTGCTTCTCCTTCTGCATCTCCTTCTGCTTGTGCTTTTCCTTCTGCTTCTTCTTCTGCTCTGGCTTCTCCTTCTCCTTCTTCTTCTTCTCCGTCTGCTTCTGTTTCTTGTGCTTTTCCTGCTTCTCCTTCTGCTTCTCCTTCTATTTCTCCTTCTCGTTCTTCTGCTATTCCTTCTGCTTCTCTTTCTGCTTCTGCATCTTCAGCTTCTTCTGCTACTGATTCTGCTTCTTTTGTTTCTTCTGCTTCTCCTTCTGCTTTTGCTTCTCTTTCTGCTTCTGCTTCTCCTTCTGGTTCTCCTTCTTCTTCTCCAGATTCTACTTCTTCTGCTTCTCCTGCTTCTCCTTCTGCTTTTTTTCTTCTTCAACTTCTTCTGCTTCATTTTCTGCTTCTCCTTATGTTTCTGCTTCTCTTTCTGCTTCTGCTTCTTCTCCTTCTTCTATTTCTTCTGATTCTGCTTCTCCTACTTCTGCTTCTCCTGCTTCTCCTTCTGTTTCTCTTTATGCTTCTCCTTCTGCTTCTCCTTCTTCTGCTTCTACGACTGCTTCTGCATCTTCTTCTTCTTCTGCGACTGCCTCTGCTTCTTCTGTTTCTTCTGCTTCTCCTTCTGCTTCTCCTTCTGCTTTTGCTTCTCTTTCTGCTTCTGCTTCTCCTTCTGCTTCTGCAGATTCTGCTTCTTCTGCTTCTCCTGTATCTCCTTATGCTTCAGGTTCTGCTTCTGCTTCTTCGGCTTCTTCTGCTTCTGCTTCTCCTGCTGCTGCTTCTGCTGCTGCTCCTGCTTCTATTTCTGCTTTTCCTTCTGTTTCTGCTTCTCCTTCTGCTTCTGCTTCTTCTCCTTCTTATGTTTCTTCTGCTTCTGCTTCTCCTGCTTCTGCTTCTCGTTGTGCTTCTCTTTCTGCTTCTCTTTCTGCTTCTCCTTCTCCTTCTTCTGCTTCTCCTTCTGCTTCTCCTTCTGCTTCTGCTTCTTCAATTTCTCCTTCTGCTTCTCATTCTGCTTCTGCGTCTTCTGTTTCTTCTGCTTCTCTTGCTTCTGCTTCTCCTGCTTCTCCTACTTCTCTTGCTGCTTCTCCTTCTGCATCTCTTTCTGCTTCTGCTTATCCTTTTGCTTCTCCTACTCCTAATCCTTCTCTTTCGCCTTCTCCTTCTTCTTCTTCTGCTTGTCCTGGTGCTTCTGCTTCTGCTTATTCTACTATTTCTGTTTCTTCTGCTTCTGCTTCAGATTGTGCTTCTTCTGTTTCTCCTTCTGCTTCAGATTCTGCTTCTGCTTCTTCGGCTTCTCCTGTTTCTTCTGCTTCTGCTTCTCCTGATTCTTCTGGTTCTCCTGCTTCTCTTTCTGCTTCTCCTTCTGCTTCTGCTTCTCCTTCTGCTTCTGCTCTTCTCCTTCTTCTGTTTCTTTTGCTTCTGTTTCTTCTGCTTCTTCTTCTTCTGTTTCTTCGGATTCTACTTCTGCTTCTCCTTCTTCTCCTTCTCTTTCTGCTTCTTCTAATTCTCCTGCTTCTCCTTCTTGTTCTCCTTCTGTTTCTGCTTCTCTTTCTGCTTCTGCTTCTCCTTCTGCTGCTCCTTCTCCTTCTCCTTCTTCTGCTTCTCTCACTGCTTCTGCTTCTGCTTCTTTTGCTTATTCTTTTTCTTCTCCTTCAGCTTCTCCTGCTTCTGCTTCTTCTGCTTCTACTGCTTCTCCTTATACTTCACCTTATGCTTCTCCTTATGCTGCTGCTGCTTCTTCTTCTTCTTCGTCTTCTTCTTCTTCTCTTTCTTCTGCTTCTGCTTTTCCTGCCTCTTCTGCTTCTACTGCTTCTCTTTCTGCTTCTTGTCCTTCTCCTTTTTTTTCTCCTTCTGCTTCTCCTGCTTCTGCTTCTTCTGCTTTTCCTGCTTCTCTTTCTGCTTCTCCTTCTGCTTCTCCTGCTTCTGCTCCTTCTCTTTCTTCTGTTTCTTCTTCTTCTGCTTCTCCCGCTTGTGCTTCTTCTGCTTCTCCTGCTTCTCGTTCTGCTTCTCTTCGTCGGCTTCTCTTTCTATTTCTGCTTCTGCTTCTTCTGATTCTGATTCTTCTCCTTCTTCTTCTCCTTCTGCTTCTGTGTCTTCTGCATTTCCTGCTTCTCCTTCTGCATCTCCTTCTGCTTGTGCTTTTCCTTCTGCTTCTTCTTCTGCTCTGGCTTCTCCTTCTCCTTCTTCTGCTTCTCCGTCTGCTTCTGCTTCTTCTGCTTCCCCTCCTTCTCTTTCTGCTTCTCCTTCTGTTTCTGCTCCTCCTTCTGCTTCTGCTTCTTGTCCTTCTCCTGTTTCTTCTGCTTCTGCTTCTTCTGTTTCTGCATCTCCTGCTTCTCCTTCTG
>NW_012305668.1:0-2802 GCF_000151885.1 Dipodomys ordii
CAGTGGCAAAGCGGCGACACAGCTTTTACACATCGGGACACAGTGGGACACAGTGGGGACACAGCGGGGGACACAGCAGGACACAGGGGGACACAGCGGGACACAGCGGGGACACAGCGGGACACAGCGGGGACACAGCTGGGGACAGAGCAGGACAGAGGGGAACAAAGGGGGCACACAGCGGGACACAGCGGGGACACAGTAGGGGCACAGTGGGAAACAGCGGGACATATCGGGGGACAAAGCGGGACACACCGGGATACTGCGGGACACAGCGGGGGACACAGCAGGGGACACAGAGCCGCACACAGCGGGAGAGAGTGGAACACAGCAGGGAGAGAGTGGGTACACAGCGGGGGACCCAGCGAGGACACAGCGTGACACATGGGGACACAGCGGGACACAGCGGGGGACCCAGCGCGGACACAGCGGGACACAATTTGGGACACAGCAAGGACACAGCGGGACACAGCGGGAAAGAGCGGGACACAGCAGGGGACACAGCCGGGGACACAGCGGGACACAGGAGGGGACACAGCGGGGACACAGCGGGACACAGTGTGGACACAGCGGGACACAGCGGGACACATCAGGGGACACAGCAGGACACTGCAGGGTACACAGGGGACACAGTACGAAACAGCGGGACACAGCAGGGACATAGCGAGGGACACAGTGGGACACAGCGGGGTACACAGCGGGACACAGCGGGGACACAGCAGGCGCACAGTGGGAAACAGCGGGACACAGCGGGGACAAAGCGGGACACACCGGGACACAGCAAGGACACAGCGGGACCAAGCGGGGACCCAGCAGGGACACAGTAGGACACAGGGGGGGACACAGAGGCGGACACAAAGGCGGACACAGCGGGACACAGCCGGACAGATCGGGACACAGCGGGGACACAGCGAGGACACAGCAGGACACAGCGGGGAACACAGCGGGGAACACAGAGGGACACAGCGGGACACAGCGGGGGACACAGCATGGACACAGCGGGTCACAGCGGGGAAATAGTGGGGGACACAGCGGGGGACACATCGGGATACAGAAGGACACAGCGAGGACACAGCGGCACACAGGAGGACACAGCGGGGACACAGCGGGGACACAGCAGGGGTCACAGTGGGACACAGCTGGGGATACAGCGAGGACACAGCAGGGACACTGCGGGACACAGCGTTTCACAGCGGGGAAATAGTGGGGGACACAGCGGGGGACACAGCGGGATACAGAAGGACACAGGCAGGACACAGCGGGGAAATAGGGGGACACTGCGGGACCCAGCGGGGACACAGCGGGGACACAGCAGGACACAGCCGGACACAGCGAGTACACAGCGGGACACAGCCGGACACAGCAGGACACAGAGTGGAACAAAGCGGGGGACACAGCAGGACAGAGCGGGACACAGCGGGGTACACAGTGGGACACATCGGGGATACAGCAGGGACACAGCTGGACACAGCGGGGGACACAGCAGGATATAGCGGGGGACACAGCGGGACACAGCAGGGACACAGCTGGACAGAGCGGGGAACACAGCGGGACACAGCCTGGGACAGAGCGGGATACAGCGTGGACACAGCGGGACACAGCGAGACACAGCAGTGACAAAGCGGCGACACAGCGGGACACAGCGGGGACACAGCTGGGGACAGAAGGGACACACCGGTGGACAACGGGGAGACAGCAGGACAGCGCGCGGGTCACAGTGGGAAACAGCGGAGACACAGGGGGACACAGGGGGCGACACAGAGGGACACAGCGGGAAACAGCGGGACAGAGCGGGGACACAGCGGGGACAAAGTGGGGGACACAGTGGGGGACACAGCGGTAAACAGCGGGGGACACAGCGGGACTCAGCTGTGTACACATCAAAGGACATAGCGGGTGACACAGCGGGAAAAACAGCGGGAAACAGCGGGGGACACAGTGAGGACACAGCAGGACACAGCGGGAGACACAGCAGGACACAGCGGGTTACACAGAGGCAGACTCAGCGGTACACATCGGGACACAGCGGGGACACAGCGGGACACAGCGGGGACACAGCAGGAAACAGCGGGGACACAGCGGAGACACAGCGAGGACACACCAGGGACACAGCGGGACACAGCAGAGACGAAGCTGGGACACAGTGAGACACAGCGAGGACACAGCGGGTCACAGCGGAGGACACAGCGGGGGACAGCGGGACACAGCGGGACACAGCGGGACACAGCGGGGAACACAGCGGGACACAGCGGGGGACACAGCGGGACACAACGGGGGACACAGGCCGACAAAGCAGGACACAGCGGGACACAGCGGGAAACAGCAGGACACAGTGGGGGACACACCGGGACACAGCCGGGGTCATAGCAAGAACACAGCGGGACAGAGGGGACACACCAGTGGACAACGCGGACACAGCAGGACACAGAGGGGAACACAGCGGGGGACACAGCGGGACACAGCGGGACACAGCGGGGTACACAGTGGGACACATCGGGGATACAGCAAGGACACAGCGGGGCACAGCGGGGGACAGAGCAGGATATAGCGGGGGACACAGCGGGACACAGCGGGGACACAGCGGGACAGAGCGGGGAACAGAGCGGGATATAGCAGGGGACACAACGAGGACAAAGCGGGACACAGAGGGACACAGCAGGGGACACAGCAAGGCCACAGCGGGACACAGCGGGACACAGCGGGAGACACAGCAGGGGACACAGCAGGACACAGGGGGACACAGCGGGACACAGCGGGGACACAGCGGGGTTCACAGCGGGACGCAAAGGGGGACCCAGCGTT
>NW_012305669.1:0-2802 GCF_000151885.1 Dipodomys ordii
GACAGCGCGGGGGACACAGTGGGGGACACAGCTGGATACAGCAGGGAACACAGCGAGGACACAGCGGGACAAAGAGAGACAAAGCGGGGGACATAGGGTGGACACAGCGGGACTCAGTGGGGGACACAGCAGTATACAGCGGGACACAGCGGGACACAGCGGAGGACACAGAGGGGTACAGAGCGGTACACATCGAGGACACAGCGGGACACAGCGGGACACAGCGTTGATACAGCGGGGACACAGCGGGACACAACGGGGTACACAGCTGGGGACACAACAGCACACAGGGGGAGACACAGCGAGGAAACAGCGAAACACAAGGGGGGACACAGCAAGGACACAGCGGGACACAGCGGGGGACCCATCGAGGACACAGCGGGATATATTGGGGGACACAGAGAGGACACAGCGGGGGACACAGCGGGACACAGCGGGGAACACTGCGAGGACACAGCGGGACCCAGCGGGACACAGCGTCGATACAGCGGGGACACAGCGTTACACAGCGTGGTACACAGCTGTGGACACAACGGGACACAGTGGGGGCACAGCGGGACACAGTGGGACACAGTTGGACACAGCGGGGAGAAAGCGTGAGACACAGCGGGGGACAGAGTGGGAGACATAGGGGGACACAGCGAGGACACAACGGGACACAGCGGTGACAAAGCGGGGGACACAGAGGGACACAGCGGGGGACACAGAGGGGGAGACAGCATGACACAGCGGGACACAGCGGGGGCCACAGTTGGGACACAGCGGGACACAGCAGGGGACACAGCGAGGACACATTGTGACACAGCGGGGACACAGCGGGACTCAGCAGGGTCACAGGGGGACACAGCGGGACACAGCGGGACACAGCAGGACACAGCGGGACACAAAGGGGACACAGCAGGGGACACAGCGTGACACAGCGGGGGACAAAGCGGGAGACAGCGGGGGACACAGCGAGGACACAGCGGGTCACAGCAGGGACACAGCAGGACACAGCGGGGCACACAGCGACGACACAGCGGGACACAGCGGGGGACACAGCAGGGGACACAGTGGGACACAGCGGGACACAGCGTTGGACACAGCGGGACACAGCGGGACACAGTGGGGTACACAGTGGGACAGAGCAGGGGACATAGAGGACACAGAGGGACACAGCGGGACACAGCGGGGGACACAGCGGGGGACACAGTGGGACACAGTGTGGGACACAGCGAGGACACATTGGGACACATCGGGGACACAGCGGGACACAGCGGGAAACAGCGTGGGACACAGGGGGTACAAAGCGGGACAGAGCGGGATACACAGCGAGGACACAGAGGGACACAGCGGGACATAGCAGGACACTGCAGAACACAGCGGGACACAGCAGGGACACAGCAGTGGACACAGCAGGACACAGCGGGGGACACAGGGCGGACACAGCAGATACTGCGGGGGACACAGCGAGGACACATTGGGACACAGGGGACACAGCGGGACTCAGTAGGGTCACAGCGGGACACAGCGGGACAAAGCGGGACACAAAGGGTCACAGCAGGGACACAGTGGGACACAGCGGGGGACAAAGCGGGGGATTCATGGGGACAGAGTGGGGACACAGCGGGGGACGCAGCGGGACACAGCTGGGGACACAGCGGGGGACAGCGGTGACACACCGGCGGACAGCGGGGACACAGCGGGACACAGTGGAGGACACAGCGGGGGACACAGCGTGACACAGTTGTGGACACAGCGAGGACACAGCGGGACACAGCTGAGGACACAGCAGGGGACAGCGGTGACACACCGGCGGACAGTGGGGACATAGCGGGTTACAGCGGGATACATTGGGTGACACATTGGGTCACAGTGGTGGACACAGCAGGTTACACAGCGGGACACAGCTGGGGACACAGTGAGGACACAGCGGGACACAGCGGGGGACACAGCGGGGGACAGCGGGGACACACATGCAGACAGCGGGGTCACAACGGGACACAGAGGGATACACAGAGAGGACACAGCGTGACACATGGGGACACAGCGGGACACAGCGGGGGACACAGAGAGGACACAGCGGGACACAAATGGGGACACAGCAAGGACACAGCGGGACACAGCGGGAAAGAGCGGGACACAGCGGGGGACACAGCCGGGGACACAGCGGGACACAGTGTGGACAAAGCAGGACACAGTGGGACACATCGGGGGACACAGCAGGACACTGCAGGGTACACAGCGGGACACAGAGGTACACAGCGGGACACAGCAGGGACACAGCGGGGTACACAGTGGGACACAGTGGGGTACACAGCGGGACACAGCGGGAACACAGCAGGGGCACAGTGGGAAACAGCGGGACACAGTGGGGGACAAAGCGGGACACACCGGGACACAGCGGGACACAGCGGGGAACACAGCGGAGGACACAGAGCTGCACACAGCGGGAGAGAGTGGAACACAGCACGGACACAGCAGGGACACAGCGGGACATAGCAGGGACAAAGCGAGGATAGAGCGGGACACAGAGGTACACAGCGAGGGACACACCAGGGACACAGCGGGACACAGCGGGGACACAACGGGGCCACAGCAGGACCCAGCGGGACCCAGCGGGGACACAGCTGGGACACAGCAGGACACAGCGGGGGACACAGAGGCGGACACAGAGGAGGACACAGCGGGACAGATCGGGACACAGCGGGGACACAGCGAGGACACAGCGGGACACAGCGGGGAACACAGCGGGGAACATAGCGGGACACAGCGGGACACAGCAGGGGACATAGCATGGACACAGCGGGTCACAGCGGGTAA
>NW_012305670.1:0-2802 GCF_000151885.1 Dipodomys ordii
AGAGCGAGGACACATTGGGACACATTGGGACACAGCGTGATTCAGCGGGGGACACAGCAGTATACAGCGGGACAAAGCGGGACACAGCGGGGACACAGCAGAGTCACAGCGGGGGACAGAGCGGTACACAGCGGGGGACACAGGGATGAAAGACCAGGACCCAGCGGGACCCAGATGGATACAGCAGGGACCCAGCTGGACCCAGCGGGACACAGCGGGGACACAGCAGTAGACACAGCGGGACACAGCGTTGGACAAAGTGAGGACACAGCGGGACCCAGCGTCGATACAGCAGGGACACAGCGGGACACAGTGGGGTACACAGCTGGGGACACAGCAAGGACACAGCGGGACACAGCGGGACACAGCAGGGACACTGCGGGAACATAGCAGGACACAGCGGGGTACACAGCGGGACACAGCTGGGGACACAGAGGGGACACAGCGGGACACAGCGGAACACAGCGGGAGTCAAAGCGGGAGACAGCGGGGGACACAGCGAGGACACAGGGGGACACAGCGGCGATACAGAGGGGACTCACCGGGGGACACAGCGTGGGACAAAGTGGGACACCACGGGACACAGTGTTACACAGCGGGACACAGCGGGGACACTGCGGGACACAGCGGGCCACAGCGGGGCACACAGCGGGGGACAGCGGAGACAGAGAGTGGCCACAGCGAGACACAGCGGTGACACAGCTGGACACAGCGGGGTACACAGCGGGACACAGCGGGCACACAGCGGGGACACAGTGGGACACAGCGGGACACAGCAGGCACACAGCGGGGACACAGCGGGACACAGCGGGACACAGCGGGGACAGAGAGGGACATAGCCGGACACAGCGGGACACAGCGGGGGACACAGCGGGACACAGTGGGGGACCCAGTGAGGACACAGCGGGACACAGCAGGGGACACAGCAAGGACACAGTGGGGGACACAGCAGGGGACACAGCGGGACACAGCGGGGAACACAGCGAGGACACAGCGGGACACAGTGGGACAGAGTGTCGATACAGCGGGGACACAGAGTTACACAGCGTGGTACACAGTTGTGGACACAACGGGACACAGTGGGGGCACAGCCGGACACAGCGGGACACAGTGGGACACAGCAGGGACAAAGCGTGAGACACAGCGGGGGACAGAGAGGGAGACAGCAGGGGACACAGCGAGGAAACAGCGGGACACAGCGGTGACACTGCGGGGACTCAGCGGGGGACACAGCGGGACACAGCGGGGGACACAGCAGGACTCAGCGGGGGACACTGCGGGACACAGTGTGGGACAGAGCGTGGGACACAGCGTGACACAGCGGGGACAAAGCTGGACACAGCGAGGTACACAGAGGGACACAGAGGGGAAACAGCATGACACAAAAGGACACAGCGCGACACAGTGGGGGACACAGCGAGGACACAGCGGCACACAGAGGGGTACACAGCGGGACACAGTGAGGAAAAAAGCGAGGCCACAGCAGAACACAGCGTGGGACACAGCGGGACACAGCGGGACACAGCGGCGACAAAGCAGTAGACACAGCGGGACACACTGGCGGACACGGCGGGACATAGATGGGGACACAGGGAGGACACAGCGGGACACAGTGGGACCCAGCGTCGATACAGCGTGGACACAGCGGGACACAGCGAGGTACACAGCTGGGGACACAACGGGACACAGCGGGGGACACAGCGAGGACACAGCGGGACACAGCGGGACACTGCGGGAACATAGCGGGACACAGCGGGGGACACAGCGGGACACAGCGGGACACAGCTGGGGACATAGCGGGGACACAGCGGGACACAGCGGGGGAAACAGCAAGGACATTGCGTGACACAGCGGGGACACAGCGGGGGACAAAGCAGGAGACAGCGGGGGACACAGCGAGGACACAGCAGGACACAGCGGCCACAAAGAGGGGAATTAGCGGTGGACACAGCGGGGGACAAAGAGGGACACCACGGGACACAGTGTGACACAGTGGGACATAGCGGGACACTGCGGGGACACAGCAGGACAAAGCGGGGGACACAGCGGGCACACAGCGGGGACAAAGCGGGACATAGCGGTACACAGCATGGACAGAGCGGGACACAGTCAGACACAGCGGGACACAGCGGGGGACACAGCGGGAGACAAAGAGGGACACCACGGAACACAGCGTAACACAGCAGGAAACAGCAGTGACACTGCGGGGACACAGTGGGACACAGCGGGGGACACAGCGGGACACAGAGGGGGACAGAGCGGGACACAGTGGGGGACACAGCCGGACACAGCAGGGGAAACAGTGGGGGACACAGCGGGACACAGCGTGACACAGCGAGGACACAGCGGGACAGAGCGGGACACTGCAGGGCACAGCGGGGGACACAGCGGGACACAGCGGGGGACAAAGCGAGGACACAGCGGAACACAGAGTGGGACACAGTGAGGACACAGCGGGACACAGTGGGACACAGCGGGACACAGCCGGGTCCCAGCAGTGGACACAGCGGGACACAGCGGGGGACACAGCGGGACACAGCGGGGGACACATGGAGGACTCAGCGGGACAAAGCGGGGACACAGCGGCGACTCACCGGGGGACACAGCAGGGGACAAAGCGGGACACCACAGAACACAGTGGGAAACAGCGGGACACAGCGGGGAAACTGCGGGGACACAGGGGGACAAAGCGTGGGACACATAGGGACACAGCGGGGGACACAGTGGGGGACACAGCGGGACACAGCGGGGAACACAGCGAGGACACAGCGGGACACAGCAGTACACAGCGTCGATACAGCA
>NW_012305671.1:0-2802 GCF_000151885.1 Dipodomys ordii
GGCTGTGTCTCGTTGTGTCCACGCTGTGTCCCGCTGTACCCTCCTGTGTCCCCCGCTGTGTCCCCGCTGTGTCACGATGTGTACCTCGCTGTGTCCCACTGTGTCCCTCACTGTGTCCCACGCTGTGTCCCACTGTGTCACCACTGTGTCCCCCGCTGTGTCCTCGCTGTGTCCCCCGCTGTGTCCTGCTGTGTCCCCCCTCTGTCCCACATTGTGTGCCGCTGTGTACCTCTGTGTCCCCTGCTGTATCCAGTGCTCTGTCTCATGTGTCCCCCGCTGAGCCCCGCTGTGTCCCCGCTGTGTCCCGCTGTGTCCTCGCTGTGTCCCCCTCTGTTTCCCGCTTTGTACCCCTCTGTGTCCCCCGCTGTGTCCCACTGTGTCCCCCGCTGTGTCCCGCTGTGTCCTGCTGTGTCCCCCGCTGTGTCCCTGCTGTGCCTCGCTATGTCCCGCTGTGTCCCGCTATGTACTGCTGTGTCCCCCGCTGGGTCCTGCTATGTCCTCGCTGTGTCCCAATGTGTCCTCTCTGGGTCCCCCGCTGTGTCCCGCTGTGTCCCCAATGTGTCCCCCGCTGTGTCCCACTGTGTCCCTCTGTGTCCTCTGCTGTGTCCCCTGCTCTGTCCCACTGTGTCCCCCGCTGTGTCCTGCTGTGTCCCGCTGTGTCCACCGCTGTGTCCCGCTTTGTCCTCGCTGGGTCCCCCGCTGTGTCCCGCTGTGTCTCCCGCTGTGTCCCGCTGTGTCCCGCTGTGTCCCGCTCGGTCCCTGCTGTGTCCCGCTGTGTCCCGATGTGTCTCTCCTGTGTGCCCGCTGTTTACTCTGTTGTGTCCAGCTGTGTCACCGCTGTGTCCCGCTGTGTCCCCTCTCTGTCTCCACTGTCCCCCGCTGTCTTCCCTGCTGTGTCCCGCTGTGTCCCGCTGTTCCCCCGCTTTGTCTTGCTGTGTCCCCGCAGTGTCCCCGCTGTGTCCTGCTGTGTCACACTGTGTCCCATGGTGTCCCGCTGTGTCCCACGCGGTGTCCCGCTGTGTCCCGCTCTGTGCCCCGCTGTATCCCGCTATGTCCCCGCAGGGTCACCTCTGTTTCCCGCTGTGTCCGGCTGTGTTCCTTGGTGTCCCGATTTGTCCCCCGCTGTGTCGCCCGCTGTGTCCCCTGCTGTGTCACCGCTGTGTCCCACTGTGTCACCGCTATGTCCCGCTGTGTCCCGCTGTGTCCCCCGCTTTTTCCCGCTGTGTCCCCGCAGTGTCCCCGCTGTGTCCCGCTGTGTCACACTGTGTCCCATCGTGTCCCGCTTTGTCCCCCGCTGTGTCCCCCGCTGAGTCCCCTCTGTGTAGCCGCTGTGTCCCGCTATGTCCTCGCTGTGTCCTCCTCTGTCTCCCACTTTGTCCCACGATGTGTCCCGGTGTGTCCCCGCTGTGTCCCCCGCTGTGTCCCGGTGTGTCCCCGCTGTGTCCCAAGGTGTGTCCCGCTGTGTCTTGCTGTGTACCCCGCTGTGTCCCGCTATGTTCCCGCAGTGTCCCCGGTGTGTCCCGCTGTGTCCCGCTGTGTCCCGCTGTGTCCTCGCTGTTTCGCCCGCTGTGTCCCGTTGTGTCCCCAGCTGTGTACCCCGCTGTGTCCCGCTGTGTCCCCGCTGTATCGACGCTGCGTCCCGCTGGGTCCGCTGGGTCCCGCTCGGTCCCTAATGTGTCGCGCTGTGTCCCGCTGTGTACCCCGCTGTGTCCCGCTATGTTCCCGCAGTGTCCCCGCTGTGTCCCGCTGTGTCCCGGTGTGTCCTCCCTGTGTCCACCGCTGAGTCCTGCTGTGTCCCCGCTGTGTCCCAACTTGGCCTCACTCTGTCCGCCGCTGTGTCCCGCTGTGTCCCGCTGTGTCCTCCCTTTGTCCCCCGCTGTGTCCCGCTGTGTCCCACTGTGTCCCCCGCTGTGTCCCCCACTGTGCCCCGCTGTGCCCCGCTGCGTCCTTGCTGTGTCCCCCGCTGTGTTCCTCTGTGTCCTCGCTGTGTCCCCCGCTGTGTCCCGCTGTGCCCTGCTGTGTCACGCTATTTCCCCGCTTTGTCCCGGCTGTGTCCCTCTGTGTACCACGCTGTGTCCATTTTTGTCCCCGCTGTGTCTCGCTGTGTCCCACTCTCTGTCCCCCACTGTGTCCCGTTGTGTCCCCGCGGTGTCCCGCTGTGTCCCGCTCTGTGCATCGCTGTGTCCCGCTATGTCCCCGCAGGGTCACCTCTGTTTCCCGCTGTGTCCTGCTGTGTTCCGTGGTGTCCCGCTTTGTCTCCCGCTGTGTCGCCCGCTGTGTCCCCTCCTGTGTCACCGCTGTGTCCCACTGTGTCGCCCGCTGTGTCCCCCACTGTGTCACCGCTGTGTCCCACTCTGTCGCCCGCTGTGTCCCCCGCTGTGTCACCGCTGTGTCCCGCTGTGTCCCGCTGTGTCCCCCGCTTTGTCCCGCTGTGTCCCCCCAGTGTCCCCGCTCTGTCCCGCTTTTTCACACTGTGTCCCATGGTGTCCCGCTTTGTCCCCCGCTGTGTCCCCCGCTGAGTCCCCTCTGTGTGGACGCTGTGTCCCGCTATGTCCTCGCTGTGTCCTCCTCTGTCTCCCAATTTGTCCCACGCTGTGTCCCGCTGTGTCCTCGCTGTGTCCCCCGCTGTGTCCTGCTGTGTCCCCGCTGTGTCCCAAGGTGTGTCCCGCTGTGTCCTGCTGTGTACCCCGCTCTGTCCCGCTATGTTCCCGCAGTGTCCCCGCTGTGTCCCGCTGTGTCCCGCTGTGTCCTCGCTGTTTCGCCCACTGTGTCCCGTTGTGTCCCCAGCTGTGTACCCCGCTG
>NW_012305672.1:0-2802 GCF_000151885.1 Dipodomys ordii
TAGGGGGATACAGCGGGGACACAGAGGGACACAGTGCTGTTGTATACAGAGGGACACAACGGGGGACACAGCCGGGACACAGTGGGACACAGCGGGGATACAGCGAGGGATACAGCGAAACACAGTGGGGACACAGAGTGGATACAGCGGGACGCAGCAAGGGACAAGGTAGGACACAGCAGGACACAGCGGGGGACACAGCAGGGGACATGGCAGGACACAGTGGGGGACACAGCGGGACACACCGGAGGACACAGTGGGGGACACAGCGGGACACAGCGGAGGACACAGCGGGGACAAAGCGGGGACACAGCCAGACACAGCGGGACATAGGGGGACACAGCGGGGATACAGAGGGACACAGTGCGGACACAGAGGGACACAACGGGGGACACAGCGGGGACACAGAGGTGGACACAGAGGGACGCAGCGGGGGACAAGGTAGGACACAGCAGGACACAGCGAGGGACACAGCGGGGGACACAGCGGGACACAGTGGGGGACACAGCGGGACACACCAGAGGACACAGTGGGGGACACAGCGGGACACAGCGGAGGACACAGCCGGGACACAGCGGGGACACACCAGAAACATCGGGACATAGGGGGACACAGCGGGACACAGTGCGAAAACAGAGGGACACAACGGGGGACAAAGCGGGAACACAGTGTGACACGACGGGGACACAGCGAAGGACACAGCGGGGACACAGCGGGGACACAGCGGTGAACACAGTGGGACACAGCGGGGGACAAGGGAGGACACAGCAGGACACAGCGGGACACACTGGGACACAGCGGGGTACACAGCGGGACTCAGCGGGGGACACAGCGGGGGACAAAGCAAGACACCACGGAACACAGCGGGACACAGCGCGAAAGTGTGGTGACCCTGCGGGGACACAGCGGGACACAGTGGGGGACACAGCGGGACACAGCGGGACAGAGCGGGGGACACAGGGAGACACAGTGGGGGACAGAACCTGGGACACAGCGAGACAAAGAAGGGACAAAGCTGGACATAGCAGGGTACACAGAGGGACACAGCGGGGACACAGCGGGGAAACAGCGTGACACAGCGGGACACAGCGGGTCACAGCGGGGACACAGCGGGGGACATAGCAAGGACACATTGGGACACAGCGGGGACACAGCGAGACTCAGCAGGGGACACAGCAGTACACAGCGGGACACAGCGGGAGACACAGCGGGACACACGGGAGGACACAGCGGGGGACACAGCGGGACAAAGCGCGGGACACAGCGGGGAAACAGCGGGACACAGCGGGGGACACAGCGGGGACACAGCGGGGACACAGCCGGACACAGCGGGAAATAGGGGGACACAGCGGGGACACAGAGGGACACAGTGCGGACACAGAGGGACACAACGGGGGACACAGCGGGGACACAGTGGGACACAGTGGGGACACAGCGAGGGACACAGCGAGACACAGCAGGGACACAGAGGGGGACACAGCGGGACGAAGCGGGGGACAAGGTAGGACACAGCAGGACACAGCGGGGGACACAGCGGGACACAGTGGGAGAAACAGCGGGACACACCAGAGGACACAGTGGGGGATACAGCGGGACACAGCGGAGGACTTCGTGTTTACAGCGGGGACACAGCGGGGACACAGCCGGACACAGCGGGACATAGGGGGACACAGCGGGACACAGTGCGAAAACAGAGGGACACAACAGGTGACACAGCGGGAACACAGTGTGACATGACGGGGACACAGCGAAGGACACAGCGGGAAACAGCGGGGACACAGCGGTTAACACAGTGGGACACAGCGGGGGACAAGGGAGGACACAGCAGTACACAGCGGGACACACTGGGACACAGCGGGGTACACAGTGGGATTCAGCGGGGGACACAGCGGGGGACAAAGCAAGACACCACGGAACACAGCGGGACACAGCGCGAAAGTGTGGTGACCTTGCGGGGACACAGCGGGACACAGTGGGGGACACAGCGGGACACAGCGGGACAAAGCGGGGGACACAGGGAGACACAGTGGGGGACAGAACTTGGGACACAGCGAGACACAGAAGGGACAAAGCTGGACACAGCAGGGTACACAGAGGGACACAGAGGGGACACAGCGGGGAAACAGCGTGACACAGCGGGACACAGCGGGTCACAGCGGGGACACAGCGGGACACAGCGGGGGACATAGCAAGGACACATTGGGACACAGCGGGGACACAGCGAGACTCAGCAGGGGACACAGCAGTACACAGCGGGACACAGCGGGACACAGCGGGGGACACAGAAGGGTACACAGCGGGACACAGCGGGGAACACAGCGAGGACACTGGGGGACCCAGCGGGACACAGCGTCGATACAGCGGGGACACAGCAGGACTCAGTGGGGTACACAGCTGGCGACACAACGGGACACAGCGTGGGACACAGCGTGGACACAGCAGAATACAGCGTGGGACACAGCGAGGACACAGCGGAACACAGCGAGACACAGCGGGACACAGCGGGGACACAGCAGTAGACACAGCGGGACACAGCGGGGCATACAACGGGACACAGCGGGGAACAAAGGGAGGACACAGCGGGACCCAGCGGGACACAGCGTCGATAGAGCGGGGACACAGCGGGACACAGCGGGGTACACAGCTGGGGACACAACGGGACACAGCAGAGGACACAGTGAGGACACAGCGGGACACAATGGGACACAGTGGGGACACTGCGGGGACACAGCGGGGTACACAGCAGGACACAGCGGGACACAGCTTGGGACACAGAGGGGACACAGTGGGACACAGCGGTGA
>NW_012305673.1:0-2801 GCF_000151885.1 Dipodomys ordii
TTCTTCTGCTTCTCCTTCTGCTTTTGCTTCTCTTTCTGCTTCTGCTTCTCCTTCTGGTTCTCCTTCTTCTTCTCCAGATTCTGCTTCTTCTGCTTCTCCTTCCGCTTCAGGTTCTGCTTCTGCTTCTTCGGCTTCTTCTGCTTCTATTTCTGCTTCTCCTTCTGTTTCTGCTTCTCTTTCTGCTTCTCCTTCTTCTCCTTCTTCTATTTCTACTGCTTCTGCTTCTCCTGCTTCTGCTTCTCCTTATGCCTCTCCTTCTCCTCCTCCTCCTCCTCCTCCTCCTTCTTGTTCTTCTTCTTGTTCTTCTTGTTCTTGTTCTTGTTCTTCTTCTTCTTCTTCTTCTCTTTCTTCTGCTTCTTCTTTTCCTGCTTCTTCTGCTTCTACTGCTTCTCTTTCTGCTTCTCATTCTGCTTCTGCTTCTCCTTCTGCTGCTTCTTCTGCTTCTGTTTCTCCTTCTGCTTCTCCTTCTGCTTCTTCTGCTTCTCCTTCTGATTCTCCTTCTGCTTCTCCTTCTGTTTCTCCTTCTCCTTCTCGTTCTTCTGCTTTTCTTTCTGCTTCTCCTTCTGCTTCTGCTGCAACTGCTACTGCGTCTTCTGTTTCTTCTGAGTCTCCTTCTGCTTTTGATTCTCTTTCAGCTTCTGCTTCTCCTTCACCTTCTCATTCAGCTTCTCCAGATTCTGCTTCTTCTGCTTCTCCTGCTTCCGTTTTTGCTTCAGGTTTTGCTTCTGCTTCTTCGGATTCTTTAGCTTCTGCTTCTCCTGCTTCTGCTTCTTCTGCTTCCCCTCCTCTTTCTGCTTCTCCTTCTCTTTCTGCTTCTCCTTCTGCTTCTGCTTCTTGTCCTTCTCCTGTTTCTTCTGCTTCTGCTTCTACTGCTTCTGCTTCTTCTGCTTTTCCTGCTTCTCCTTCTTCTTCTGCTTCTTCTGCTTCTCCTTCTGCATCTTCTTCTGCTTCTGCTTCTTCTTCTCCTTCTTCTGCTTCTCCTTCTGATTCTCCTTCTGCTTCTTCTTCTGCTTTACCTGCTTCTCTTTCTGCTTCTCCTTCTGCGTCTCCTTCTGTTTCTCCTTCTCCTTCTTGTTCTTCTGCTTTTCCTTCTGCTTTTCCTACTGCTTCTGCTACAACTGCTACTGCTTCTACTTCTTCTGTTTCTTCTGCTTCTCCTTCTGCTTTTGATTCTCTTTCTGCTTCTGCTTCTCCTTCTGCTTCTCATTCTGCTTCTCCAGATTCTGATTCTTCTGCTTCTCCTGCTTCTCCTTCTGCTTCAGGTTCTGCTTCTGCTTCTTCGGATTCTTATGCTTCTGCTTCTCCTGCTTCTGCTTCTTCTGCTTCCCCTCCTTCTCTTTCTGCTTCTCCTTCTGCTTCTGCTTCTTGTCCTTCTCCTGTTTCTTCTGCTTCTGCTTCTCCTGTTTCTACATTTCCTGCTTCTCCTTCTGCTGCTCTTTCTTTTTCTCCTGCCGCTTTTCCTTCTACTGCTCCTTCTTCTGCTTCTCTTTCTGCTTCTACTCCTGTTTCTCCTTCTCCTTCTCCTTCTAGTTCTTCTGCTTTTCCTTCTGCTTCTCCTTCTGCTTCTGAAACTTCTGCTTCTTCTGATACTGCCTCTGCTTCTTCTGTTTCTTCTGCTTCTCCTTCTGCTTTTGCTTCTCTTTCTGCTTCTGCTTCTCCTTCTGCTTCTCCACATTCTGCTTCTTCTGCTTCTCCTGCTTCTCCTTCTGCTTCAGGTTCTGCTTTTGCTTTTTCGGCTTCTCCTGCTTCTGCTTCTCCTGCTGCTGCTTCTTCTGCTTTTCCTGCTTCTCTTTCTGTTTTTCCTTCTGTTTCTGCTTCTCCTTCTGCTTCTTCCCCTTCTTCTGTTTCTTCTGCTTCGGCTTCTCCACATTCTGCTTCTCCTGCTTCTCGTTCTGCTTCTCTTTCTGCTTCTGTTTCTCCTTCTCCTTGTCCTTCTCCTTCTTCTGCTTCTTCTTCTGCTTCTGCTTCTCCTTCTGCTTCTGCTTCTGCTTCAATTTCTCCTTCTGCTTCTCATTCTGCTTCTGCGCCTTCTGTTTCTTCTACTTCTCCTGCTTCTTCTTCTCCTGCTACACCTACTTCTCGTGCTGCTTCTCCTTCTGCGACTCTTTCTGGTTCTGCTTATCCTTTTGCTTCTCCTACTCCTAATCCTTCTCTTTCACCTTCTCCTTCTTCTTCTTCTGCTTCTCCTGGTGCTTCTGCTTCTGCTTATTCTGCTATTTCTATTTCTTCTGCTTCTGCTTCAGATTGTGCTTCTTCTGTTTCTCCTTCTGTTTCTCCTTCTGCTTCAGATTCTGCTTCTGCTTCTTCGGCTTCTCCTGTTTCTTCTACTTCTGCTTCTCCTGCTTCTTCAGCCTCTCCTGCTTCTCTATGCTTCTCCTTCTGCTTCTGCTTATCCTTCAACTTCTGCTTCTGCTCTTCTCCTTCTTCTGTTTCTTTTGCTTCTGTATCTTCTTCTTCTTCTTCTTCTTCTTCTTCTTCTTATTCTTCTTCTTCTTCTTCTTCTTCTTCTTCTTCTTCTTCTTCTTCTTCTTCATCTTCATCTGTTTCTTCTGATTCTACTTCTGCTTCTCCTTCTTATACTTCTCTTTCTGTTTCTACTTCTGCTTCTTCTGCTTCTCCTGCATCTCCTATTATTCTCCTTCTGTTTCTGCTTCTCAATCAGATTCAGCAACTCCATCTGCTGCTCCTTCTCCTTCTCCTTCTTCTGTTCTCCCACTGCTTCTGCTTCTGTTTCTTTTGCTTATTCTATTTCTTCTGCTTCTACCGGCATCTACTGCTTCTCCTCATGCTTCTCCTTATGC
>NW_012305674.1:0-2801 GCF_000151885.1 Dipodomys ordii
GAAGCAGGAAAGCAGAAGAAGCAGAAGCAGGAGAAGCAGAAGGAGAAGAAACAGGAGAAGGACAAGAAGCAGAAAGAGAAGCAGTAGAAGCAGAAGAGGCAGGAAAAGCAGAAGAAGAAGAAGAAGAAGGAGACGAAGAAGAAGAAGAAGAAGCAGCAGCATAAGGAGAAGCATAAGGAGAAGTATAAGGAGAAGCAGTAGAAGCAGAAGAAGCAGAAGCAGGAGAAGCTGAAGCAGAAGAAAAAGAATAAGCAAAAGAAGCAGAAGCAGAAGCAGTGAGAGAAGCAGAAGAAGGAGAAGGAGAAGGAGCAGCAGAAGGAGAAGCAGAAGCAGAAAGAGAAGCAGAAACAGAAGGAGAACAAGAAGGAGAAGCAGGAGAATCAGAAGAAGCAGAAAGAGAAGGAGAAGAAGGAGAAGCAGAAGTAGAATCCGAAGAAACAGAAGAAGAAGAAGCAGAAGAAACAGAAGCAAAAGAAACAGAAGAAGGAGAAGAGCAGAAGCAGAATCAGAAGGAGAAGCAGAAGGAGAAGCAGAAAGAGAAGCAGGAGAAGCAGAAGCAGAAGAAACAGGAGAAGCCGAAGAAGCAGAAGCAGAATCTGAAGCAGAAGGAGAAACAGAAGAAGCACAATCTGAAGCAGAAGCAGAAGAAACAGAAATAGTAGAATAAGCAGAAGCAGAAGCACCAGGACAAGCAGAAGAGCAAGAAGGAGAAGGCGAAAGAGAAGGATTAGGAATAGGAGAAGCAAAAGGATAAGCAGAAGCAGAAAGAGACGCAGAAGGAGAAGCAGCACGAGAAGTAGGAGAAGCAGGAGAAGCAGAAGTAGGAGAAGCAGAAGAAACAGAAGACGCAGAAGCAGAATGAGATGCAGAAGGAGAAATTGAAGCAGAAGGAGAAGGAGAAGCAGAAGGAGAAGCTGAAGAAGGAGAAGGAGAAGCAGAAAGAGAAGCAGAAAGAGAAGCACAACGAGAAGCAGGAGAAGCAGAAGCAGGAGAAGCAGAAGCAAAAGAAACATAAGAAGGAGAAGAAGCAGAAGCAGAAGCAGAAACAGAAGGAAAAGCAGAAATAGAAGCAGGAGCAGCAGAAGAAGCAGCAGCAGGAGAAACAGACGCAGAAGGAGCCGAAGAAACAGAAGCAGAACCTGAAGCATAAGGAGATACAGGAGAAGCAGAAGAAGCAGAATCTGGAGAAACAGAAGGAGAAGCAGAAGCAGAAAGAGAAGCAAAAGCAGAAGGAGAAGCAGAAGAAACAGAAGAAGCAGAATCAGTAGCAGAAGAAGCTGAAGATGCAGAAGCAGAAAGAGAAGCAGAAGGAATAGCAGAAGAACGAGAAGGAGAAATAGAAGGAGAAGCAGAAGGAGAAGCAGGAAAAGCAGAAGAAACAGAGGCAGACGGAGATGCAGTAGAAGGAGAAGGAGAAGCTAGAGCAGAAGGAGAAGCAGATGGAAAAGCACAAGCAGAAGGAGATGCAGAAGGAGAAGTAGGAAATGCAGAAGACGCAGAAGCAGAAGGAGAAGATGAAGGAGAAGAATCAGAATCTGAAGAAGCAGAAATAGAAAAGGAAGCCGACGCAGAGAAGCTGAACGAGAAGCAGGAGAAGCAGAAGAAGCACAAGCGGGAGAAGCAGAAGAAGAAGAAACAGAAGAAGGAGAAGGAGCAGAACCAGATGGAGAAGCAGAAGGAGAAGCAGAAAGAGAAGCAGGAAATGCAGAAGAAGCAGAAGCAGGAGAAGCAGAAGGAGAAGAAACAGGAGAAGGACAAGAAGCAGAAAGAGAAGCAGTAGAAGCAGAAGAGGCAGGAAAAGCAGAAGCAGAAGAAAGAGAAGAAGCAGAAGACGAAGAAGAAGAAGAAAGAGAAGCAGCAGCATAAGGAGAAGCATAAGGAGAAGCATAAGGAGAAGTATAAGGAGAAGCAGTAGAAGCAGAAGAAGCAGAAGCAGGAGAAGCTGAAGCAGAAGAAAAAGAATAAGCAAAAGAAGCAGTAGCAGAAGCAGTGAGAGAAGCAGAAGAAGGAGAAGGAGAAGGAGCAGCAGAAGGAGAAGCAGAAGCAGAAAGAGAAGCAGAAACAGAAGGAGAACAAGAAGGAGAAGCAGGAGAATCAGAAGAAGCAGAAAGAGAAGGAGAAGAAGGAGAAGCAGAAGTAGAATCAGAAGAAACAGAAGAAGAAGAAGAAGAAGAAACAGAAGCAAAAGAAACAGAAGAAGGAGAAGAGCAGAAGCAGAAGCAGAAGGAAAAGCAGAAGCAGAAGGAGAAGCAGAAAGAGAAGCAGGAGAAGCAGAATAAGCAGGAGAAGCAGAAGCAGAAGAAACAGGAGAAGCCGAAGAAGCAGAAGCAGAATCTGAAGCAGAAGGAGAAACAGAAGAAGCACAATCTGAAGCAGAAGCAGAAGAAACAGAAATAATAGAATAAACAGAAGCAGAAGCACCAGGAGAAGCAGAAGAAGAAGAAGGAGAAAGCGAAAGAGAAGGATTAGGAGTAGGAGAAGCAAAAGGATAAGCAGAAGCAGAAAGAGACGCAGAAGGAGAAGCAGCACGAGAAGTTGGAGAAGCAGGAGAAGCAGAAGAAACAGAAGACGAATAAGCAGAATGAGAATCAGAAGGAGAAATTGAAGCAGAAGCAGAAGGAGAAGCAGAAACAGAAGCAGAAGGAGAAGAAGGAGAAGGAGAAGCAGAAAAAGAAGCAGAACGAAAAGCAGGAGAAGCAGAAATAGAAAAAACAGAAGAAGGAGAAGAAGCAGAAGCAGAAGGAGAAGCAGAAACAGAAGGAAAAGCAGAAAGAGAAGCAGGAGAAGCAGAAGAAGCAGCA
>NW_012305675.1:0-2801 GCF_000151885.1 Dipodomys ordii
TAGGAGAAGCAGAAGCAGAAGGAGAAGCAGAATGAGTAGCAGAAAGGAGAAGCAGTAGACGCAGAGGAAGCAGGAGAAGCAGAAGCAGAAGAAGGAGAAGAAGTAGAAGAAGAAGAAGAAGAAGAAGAAGAAGAAGAAGAAGAAGAAGAAGAAGAAGAAGAAGAAGAAGAAGAAGAAGAAGAAGAAGAAGAAGAAGAAGAAGAAGGAGAAGGAGAAGAAGGAGAAGCATAAGGAGAAGCATGAGGAGAAGCATAAGGAGAAGCATGAGGAGAAGCATAAGGCGAAGCAGTAGAAGCAGAAGAAGCAGAAGCAGGAGAAGCAGAAGCAGGAGAAGCAGAAGCAGTAGAAAAAGAATAAGCATAAGAAGCAGAATCAGAGGAAGAAGGAGAAGGAGCAGCAGAAGGAGAATCAGAAGGAGAAGCAGAAGCAGAAGAAGCAGCAGAAGGAGAAGCAGAAGCAGAAGAAGATGCAGAAGGAGAAGCAGGAGAAGCAGAAGAAGCAGAAGCAAAAGGAGAAGCAGAAGTAGGAGAAGGAGAAGGAGAAGGAAGTGCAGCAGAAGCAATAGGAGAAGCAGAAGGAGAAACAGAAGCAGAATGCGAAGCAGAAAGAGAAGCAGTAGAAGCAGAAGAAGCAGGAAAAGCAGAAGCAGAAGAAAGAGAAGAAGAAGAAGTAGACGAAGAAGAAGAAGCAGCATAAGGAGAATCATAAGGAGAAGCAGTAGAAGCAGAAGAAGCAGAAGCAGGAGAAGCAGAAGCAGAAGAAAAAGAATAAGCAAAAGAAGCAGAAGCAGTGGGAGAAGCAGAAGAAGGAGAAGGAGAAGCAGAAGCAGAATCTGAAGCAGAAGCAGAAAGAGAAGCAGAAACAGAAGGAGAATAAGAAGGAGAAGCAGGAGAATCAGAAGAAGCAGAAGTAGAAGCAGAAAGAGGAGAAGAACGAAAAGCAGAAGTAGAATCAGAAGAAACAGAAGAAGAAGAAGAAGAAGAAGAAGAAACAGAAGCAAAAGAACAAGAAGAAACAGAAGCAAAAGAACAAGAAGAAGGAGAAGAGCAGAAGCAGAAGCAGAAGGAGAAGCAGAAGCAGAAGGAGAAGCAGAAAGAGAAGCAGAAGCGGAATGAGAATCAGAAAGAGAAGCAGTTGAAGCACAAGAAGCAGAAACAGGAGAAGCCGAAAGAGAAGAAGCAGAAGAAGCAGAAACAGAAGCAGAAGTAGAAGCAGAAGCAGAAGGAGAAGCAGCAGAAGAAGTAGAACCAGAAATTCAGGCAGGAGAAACAGAAGAAGCAGAAGCAGAAGGAGAAGCAAAAAGAGAAGCAGAAGGAGAAGGAGAAGAAGCAGCAGAAGGAGAAGCAGCAGAAGAAGCAGAAAAACAAGGAGGAGAAGCAGAAGCAGAAAGAGAAGTAGAAGCAGAAGAAGCAGAAGCAGAAGAAGAAGCAGTTGAAGGACAAGAAGCAGAAGCAGGAGAAGCAGAAGCAGAAGATAAAGAGGAAGCATAAGAAGCAGAAGCAGAGGGAGAAGCAGAAACAGAAGGAGAAGCAGAAAGAGAAATAGGGGAAGCAGAAGAAGCAGAAGCAGGAGAAGCAGAAGCATAAGAATCCGAAGAAGCAGAAGCAGAACCTGAAGCAGAAGGAGAAGCAGGAGAAGCAGAAGAAGCCGAATCTGGAGAAGCAGAATGAGAAGCTGAAGTAGAAGCAGAAGCAGAAGCAGAAAGAGAATCAAAAGCAGAAGGAGAAGCAGAAGAAACAGAAGAAGCAGAAGCAGTAGCAGTTGAAGCAGAAGCAGAAGGAAAAGCAGAAGAAGCAGAAGCAGTAGCAGTTGAAGCAGAAGCAGAAGGAAAAGCAGAAGAACGAGAAGGAGAAGGAGAAACAGAAGGAGAAGCAGAAGGAGGATCAGAAGGAGAAGCAGAAGAAGCAGAAGGAGAAGCAGAAGGAGAAACAGAAGCAGAAGAAACAGCAGAAAGAGAAGCAGAAGCAGAAGAAGATGCAGAAGGAGAAGCAGGAGAAGCAGAAGAGGCAGAAGCAGAAGGAGAAGTAGAAGAAGGAGAAGGAGAAGGAAGAGCCGCAGAAGCAATAGGAGAAGCATAAGGAGAAGCAGAAGCAGAATGAGAAGCAGAAAGAGAAGCAGTAGAAGCAGAAGAAGCAGGAAGAGCAGAAGCAGAAGAAAGAGAAGAAGACGAAGAAGAAGAAGAAGAAGCATAAGGAGAAGCATAAGGAGAAGCATAAGGAGAAGTATAAGGAGAAGCAGTAGAAGCAGAAGAAGCAGAAGCAGGAGAAGCAGAAGCAGAAGAAAAAGAATAAACAAAAGAAGCAGAAGCAGTGGGAGAAGCAGAAGAAGAAGGAGAAGGAGCAGCAGAAGGAGAAGCAGAAGCAGAAAGAGAAGCAGAAACAGAAGGAGAACAAGAAGGAGAAGCAGGAGAATCAGAAGAAGCAGAAAGAGAAGGAGAAGAAGGAGAAGCAGAAGTAGAATCAGAAGAAACAGAAGAAGAAGAAGCAGAAGAAACAGAAGCAAAAGAAACAGAAGAAGGAGAAGAGCAGAAGCAGAAGGAGAAGCAGAAGCAGAAGCAGAAGGAGAAGCAGAAAGAGAAGCAGGAGAACCAGAAGAAGCAGGAGAAGCAGAAGCAGAAGAAACAGGAGAAGCCGAAGAAGCAGAAGCAGAATCTGAAGCAGCAGGAGAAACAGAAGAAGCACAATCTGAAGCAGAAGCAGAAGAAACAAAAATAGTAGAATAAGCAGAAGCAGAAGCACCAGGACAAGCAGAAGAACAAGAAGGAGAAGGCGAAAGAGAAGGATTAGGAGTAGGAGAAGCAA
>NW_012305676.1:0-2801 GCF_000151885.1 Dipodomys ordii
TCCCCCGGCTTTGCCTTCCTTGCTGTCCCCCGGTGTGTCCCATCTGTGTCCCCGCTGTGTCCCGCTGTGTCCTCGCTGTGTCCCCGCTGTTTCACGCTGTGTCTGCTGTGTCCGGCTGTGTCCCCGCTGTCCCTCGCTGTGTCCCCTGCTGTGTCCCCGCTGTGTCCAGCTGTGTCCCGTTTTGTCCCGCTGTGACCCGGTTTGTCCCCGCTTTGTCCCCCGCTTTGTTCCCGCTGTGTCCCGCTGTGTGCCTCTGTGTCCCCCGCTGTGTCCCTCTGTGTCCCCTGCTGTGTCCCCCGCTGTGTCCCGCTGTGTCCTGTTGTATCCTTGCTGTGTCCCCGCTGTGTCCTGCTGTGTCCCTCTGTGTCCCCGCTGTCCCCTGCTGTGTCCCCTGCTGTGTCCCCCGCTGTGTCCCGCTGTGTCCCCGCTGTGTCCCACTGTGTCCCTGGTGTGTCCTCACTGTGTAACAGCTATGTCCCTCTGTCTCCCCGCAGTGTCCCACTGTGTCCCCCGCTGTTTCCCCGCTGTGTCCCCGCTCTGTCCTCCTGTGTCCCGCTGTGTCCTCGCTGTGTCCTTCTGTATCCTGCTGTGTCCCCCGCTGTGTCCCCCACTATTTCCCCGCTGTGACTTGCTGTGTCCATGCTGCGTCCCCCGCTGTGTCCCGCTGTGTCCCCCGCTGTGTTCCCCGTTGTGTCCCACTGTGTCCTCGCTGTGTCCCCTCTGTGTCCCTCTGTGTCGCGCTCTGTCCCGCTGTGTTCTTCTGTGTCCGCCTCTGTGTCCCCCGCTGTGTCCCCGATGTGTCCTGCTGTGTCCCCGCTGTGTCCCGCTCTGTCCCGCTGTATCCCCGCTGTGTCACAATGTGTACCGCTGTGTCTGCCTCTGTGTACCCCGCTGTGTCCTGCTGTGTCCTCGCTGAGTCCCCCGCTGTTTACCGCTGTGTCCCCCACTGTGTCCCCCCCTTTGTCCCCGCTGTGTCCCCGCTGTGTCCCGCTCTGTCCCGCTGTGTCCCTCTGTGTAATCCCCTGTGTCCCCCTGTGTCTCCGCTGTTTCCTACTGTGACCCCCGCGCTGTCCTGCTGTGTCCCCGTTGTCCACCGGTGTGTCCCCTCTGTCCGCTGCTGTGTCCCCGCTGTGTCCCGCTGTGTCCCGATGTGTCCCGCTGTGTCGACGCTTTGTCACTGCTGTCTCGCTGTGTCCCGCTGTGTCCACGCTGTGTCCCTCTCTGTCCCAGGCTGTGTCCCGCTGTGTCCCAGGCTGTGTCCCGCTGTGTCCCGCTGTGGCCTTGCTGTGTCCCCTGCTGTGTCCCTCTGTGTCCCGCTTTGTCCTCGTTGTGTCCCCTGCTATATCCCGCTGTGTTCCCCGCTGTGTACCGCTGTGTCCCCGCTGTGTCCCGCTGTGTCCCCCGCTATATCCTGCTCTGTCCCCCGCTGTGTCCCGCTGTGTCCCTGCTGTATCCCCGATGTGTCCCACTGTGTACCCCGCTGTGTCCCGCTCTGTCCCACTGTGTCCCCCGCTGTGTTCCCCTCTGTGTACTGCTGTGTCCGGCTGTGTCCCGCTGTGTACTTGCTGTGTCCCTGCTGTGTCCCGCTGTGTTCTCGCTGTGTCCAAGGGGTGTCCCGCTGTGTCCCCGTTGTTCCCCGGTTGGTCCCCACTGTCGCCGCTGTGTCTCTCGCTGTGTACCTCTGTGTCCCGCTCTGTCCTCGCTTTGTCCCCGCGATGTCCCGCTGTGTCGTCGCTGTGTCCCTGCTGTGTTCCACTCTCTCCTGCTGTGTACGGCTCTTTGTCCCCTGCTGTGTCCCCCGCTGTGTCCCGCTGTGTCCCGCTGTGTCTTGCTTTGTCCCCCGCTGTGTCCTGCTGTTTCCCACTGTGCCCCTGCTGTGTCCCCGCTGTGTCCCGCTGTGTACCACGCTGTGTACCACTGTGTCCCGCTGTGTGCCCCCTTTGTTCCCCTCTGTGTCCTGCTGTGTCCCCTGCTGTGTCCACGCTGTGTCCCGCTGTGTCCCCGCTGTGTAACGCTGTGTCCACCTTTGTGTCCCGATGTGTCCCCCGCTGTGTCCCTGCTGTGTCCCGCTGTGTCCCGCTGTGTAACGCTGTGTCCCCTTTGTGTCCCGCTGTTTCCCCCGCTGTGTCACGCTGTTTCCCCACTGTGTCCCGCTGTGTACCACGCAGTGTCCTGCTGTGTCGCCCGATGTGTCCCGCTGTGTCCCCACTGTGTCCCGCTGTGTCCCCTGCTGTGTCCCGCTGTGTCCCCGGCTGTGTCCCCCGCTGTGTCCCGCTCTTTCACGCTGTGTCCTGCTGTGTCCTTGCTGTGTCCCCATTTGTCCCTCTGTGTCCTCGCTGGATCCCCCGCTGGGTCCCACTGGGTCCCCATGTATCACTCTGGGTCCTCGCTGTGTATCCCTCTGTGTCCCGCTGTGTCCTTGCTGTGTCCCCCACTGTGTCCCTGCTGTGACCTGATGTGTCCCTGCTGTGTCCCCCGCTGTGTCCCGCTGTGTCCCGCTGTGTCCCCGGCTGTGTCCCCCGCTGTGTCCCGCTCTTTCCCGCTGTGTCCCGCAGTGTCCTTGCTGTGTCCCCATTTGTGTCACTCTGTGTCCTCTCTGTGTCCCCGCTGTGTCCTGCTGTGTCCCCATGTGTCACGCTGTGTCCTCTCTGTGTATCCCTCTGTGTCCCGCTGTGTCCTCGCTGTGTCCCACACTGTGTCCCCGCTGTGAGCGGCTGTTTCCCTGCTGTGTCCCTGCTGTGTCGCACTGTGTCCCGTTCTGTCCTGCTGTGTCCGCCTCTGTGTCTCCAGCTGTGTCCCCG
>NW_012305677.1:0-2801 GCF_000151885.1 Dipodomys ordii
CAGCGGGACAGAGCGGGGACACAGCGGGACACAGCGGTGGTCACAGCGGGACACAGCGGTGGACACAGCGAGGACACAGCGGGACCCAGCGGGACACAGCGTCGATACAGCGGGGACAGAGTGGGCCACAGCGGGGTACACAGGGAGGACAGAGCGCGACACAGCGGGGACACAGCGGGGACTCAGCGGGGGAAACAGCGGGGGACAAAGCGGGCCACCACGGGACACAGCGGGAAACAGCGGTGACCCTGGGGGAACACAGCGGGACACAGCGGGTGACACAGCAAGGACAGAGCGGGACACATCAGGGGACACAGCGAGGACACAGCGGGGGACACAGCGGGGGACACTGCGAGACACAGCGCGGAACACAGCGAGGACACAGCGGGACCCAGCGGGACACAGCGTCGATACAGCGGGGACACAGCGTTACACAGCAGGGTACACAGCTGTGGACACAACGGGACACAGTGGGGGCACAGCGGGACACAGCAGAACACAGTGGGACACAACGGGGACAAAGCGTGAGACACAGCGGGGGACAGAGCGGGAAACAGCGGGGGACACAGCGAGGACACAGCGGGACACAGCAGGGGACACAGCGGGACACAGCGGTGGACACAGCGGGACAGAGCGGGGGACACAGCGGGACACAGCGGTGGACACAGCAGGACACAGCGGTGGACACAGCGAGGACACAGCAGAACCCAGCGGGACACAGGGTCGATACAGCGGGGACAGAGTGGGCCACAGCGGGGTACACATTTGGGGACACAACGGGGCACATCGGAGGACACAGCAAGGACTCAGCGGGACACAGCGGGACAGAGCAGGAACACAGCAGTAGACACAGCGGGACACAGCCGGGACACATTGGGACACAGCGGGGACACAGCGGGGACACAGCGGTACTCAGCGGGGGACACAGCAGTACACAGCGGGACACAGCGGGAACACAGCGGGGACTCAGCGGGGGACACAGCGGGGGACAATTCGGGAAACCACGGGACAGAGCGGGACACAGCGGGGACAAGGAGGAGAAAGAGCGGGACACAGCCAAGACACAGCGGGAAACAGCGGGGGACACAGCGAGACACAGCGGCGGACACAGCGGGACAAAGCAGGGTACAGAGCAGGGGACACATCGGGATACAGAGGGACACAGCGGGGGACACAGCGGGAAACAGCGGGGGGCCCAGCGAGGACACAGCGGGACACAGCGGGGGACACAGACAGGAAAACAGCGGGGGACACACCGGGGGACACAGCGGGACACAGCAGGGAACACAGCAAGGACACAGCGGGACACAGCGGGGGACACAGCGGAGACACAGCGGGGACTCAGCTAGGGAAACAGCGGGGGACAAAGCAGGACACCACTGAACACAGCGGGACACAGCGCGAAACAGCGGTGACCCTGTGGGGACACAGCGGGACACAGCGGGGGACACAGTGGGAAACAGCGGGACAGAGTGGGGGACACAGCGCGACACAGCGGGGGACACAGCGAGGACACAGTGGGACACAGCGTGGGACAATGTGGGAGAAAGCGGGGCACACAGCGAGGACACAGCAGGACACCGAGGGTACTCAGCGGGGGACACAGCTGGGGACCAAACAGGACACCATGGGACACAGTGTGACACAGCGGTGGACACAGGGGGAGAGAGCGGGGGACAGAGCGGGACACAGAGGGGGACACAGCGAGGACACAGCGGGACACAGCGGGGGAAACAGCGGGACACAGCGGTGGACACAGGGGGAGAGAGCGGGGGACACAGCGGGACACAGCGGTGGAAACAGCGGGACACAGCGGTGGACCCAGCGAGGACCCAGCGGGACCCAGCGGGACACAGTGTCGATACAGCTGGGATACAGCCTTACACAGCGTGGTACACATCTGTGGAAACAACGGGACAAAATGGGGGCACAGCGAGGACAAATCGTGAGACGAAGCGGGGGACAGAGCGGGAGACAGCGGGGGACACAGGGAGGACACAGCAGGACACAGCGGGACACAGCAGGGAACACGGCGAGGACACAGCGGGACCCAGCGGGACCCAGCGTCGATACAGCTGGGATACAGCGTTACACAGTGTGGTACAAATCTGTGGACACAAGGGGACACAGTGGGGCCACAGCGGGACACAGCGGGACACAATGGGACACAGCGAGGACAAATCGTGAGACGAAGCGGGGGACAGAGCGGGAGACAGCGGGGGACACAGCGAGGACACAGCAGGACACAGCGGGACACAGCAGGGAACACGGCGAGGACACAGCAGGACCCAGCGGGACCCAGCGTCGATACAGAGCGGATACAGCGTTACACAGTGTGGTACAAATCTGTGGACACAAGGGGACACAGTGGGGGCACAGCGGGACAGAGCGGGACACAGTGGGACACAGCGAGGACAAATCGTGAGACACAGCGGGGGACAGAGCGGGAGACAGCGGGGACACAGCGAGGACACAGCAGTACACAGCGGGACACAGCAGGGACAGAGCGGAACAGAGCAGGACACAGCGGGACACAGCGGGGGACACAGCGGGACACAGCGGGGGACAGCGGGGGACACAGCGGGACACAGTGGGCTACCCAGTGAGGACACAGCGGGACACAACAGGGGACACAGCGAGGACACAGCGGGGGACACAGCGGGGGACACAGCGGGACACAGTGGGGAACACAGCGGTACACAGCGGGTCACAGCGGGGAACACAGTGGGACACAGCAGGGGACACAGCCAGGACACAGCGGGTCACAGCGGGACACAGCGTGGGACAAAGCAGGAGACAGC
>NW_012305678.1:0-2801 GCF_000151885.1 Dipodomys ordii
CAGCGGGACTCAGCGGGGGATACAGCGGGAAAAAGCGGGAGACAGCGGGACACAGCGGAAGACACAGCGGGACACAGCGGGGGACACAGCGAGGGCACAGCGGGACCCAGTGGGACACAGCGTCAATACAACGGGGACACAGCGGGACACAACGGGTTACACATCTGGGGACACAATGGGAAACATCGGGGGACACAGGGAGGACACAACGGAACACAGCGTGGGACACAGCGAGAACACAGCGGGACACAGCGGAAGACACAGTGGGACACTGCGGGGGACACAGCGAGGACACAGCGGGACCCAGCGGGACACAACATCAATACAGCAGGGGCACAACGGGACACAGTGGGGTACACAGCTGGGGACACAACGGGACACAGCAGGGGACACAGCGAGGACACAGCGGAACACATCGTGGGACACAGTGAGGACACAGCGGGACACAGGGAGACACAGCGGGGACACAGCACGGACACAGCAGGGACACAGTGAGGGACACAGCGGGACACAACGGGACACAGTGGGGGACATAGCAGGAAACAGCGGGGGACACAGCGGGACACAAAGGGGAACACAGCGAGGACACAGCGGGATCTAGGTGGGACACAGCGTCGATACAGCGGGGACACAGTGGGACACAGCGCGGTACACAGCTGGGGACACAAAGGGACACAGTGGGGGACACAGCGGGACACAGCGAGACACAGTGGGACACAGACAGGACAAAGCGTGAGACACAGTGTGGGACAGAGCGGGAGACAGCGGGGGACACAGCGAGGACACAGCGGGACACAGCGGGGACACAGCGAGGACTCAGCGGGGGACACAGCGTGGGACAAAGCGGGACACCACGGAACACAGCGGGACACATCAGGAAAAAGCGGGTTACACATCTGGGGACACAATGGGACACATCGGGGGACACACGGAGGACACAGCGGAACACAGCATTGGACACAGCGAGGACACAGCGGGACACAGCCGGACAGAGAGGAAGACACAGCGGGACACAGCGGGGGACACAGCGAGGATACAGCGGGACCCAGCGGGACACAGCGTCGATACAGCAGGGACACAGTGGGACACAGTGGGGTACACAGCTGGGGAAACAACGGGACACAGCAGGGGACACAGCGAGGACACAGCGGAACACAGCGTGTGACACAGCGAGGACACAGCGGGACACAGCGAGACACAGCAGGGACACAGCAGGGACACAGCAGGGACACAGCTGGTGACACAGCGGGACACAACGGGACACAGCAGGAAACAGCGGTGACCCTGCGGGGACACAGCGGGACACAGCGGGGGACATAGGGAGGACACAGCGGGACACAGCGGGGACTCAGCGTGGGACACAGGGTGGGACAAAGCGGGACACCACGGAACACAGCGGGACACAGCGGGAAACAGCGGTGACCCTGCGGGGACACAGCGGGACACAGCGGGGGACATAGGGAGGCCACAGTGGGGACACAGCGAGACTCAGCCGGGGACACAGCGGGGGACAAATTGGGACACCACGGGACACAGTGGGACACAGCGGGACACAACGTGGTCACTGCGGGACACAGTGGGGGACAAAGCGGGACACAGCGGGACACAGGGGGGATGCAGCTGGACACAGCGGGACACGGCGGGGGACACAGCGGGACACAGAGGGGGACATAGCGAGGACACAGCGGGACACAGCGGGACACAGCGGGGGACACAGCGAGGACACAGTGGGGGACACAGTTGGAGAAACAGCTGGACACTGCGGGGAACACAGCGAGGACACAGCGGGACACAGCGGGGGACACAGGGAGGACACAGCGGGACACAGCAGGGGACACAGCGAGGACACAGTGGGACACAGCGGTGACACAGAGGGTACTCAGCGGGGGACACATTGTGGGACAAAGTGGGACACCATGGGACACAGTGTTACACAGCGGGACACAGCGGCGACACTGCGGGACACAGCAGGACAAAGCGGGGGACACAGCGGGCCACAGCGGGCCACAGCGGGGCACACAGCGGGGGAGAGTGGAGACAGAGAGTGGCCACAGCGAGACACAGCGGTGACACAGCTGGACACAGCGGGGTACACAGCGGGACACAGCGGGCACACAGCGGGGACACAGCGGGACACAGCGGGACACAGCAGGACACAATGGGGGACACAGTGGGACAAAGTGGGAGACACAGCGGGACACAGCTGGGACACAGCAGGGACACAGCAGGGACACAGCAGGGGACACAGCGGGACACAGCGCGGGACACAATGGAGGACACAGCGTTACACAGCAGGGGACACAGCGAGGACACAGCGAGACACAGCAGGGACACAGCGGGACAAAGTGGGACACAGCGGGGATACAATGGGACACAACTGGACACAGCGGGGTACACAGCTGGACACAGCGGGGACACAACGGGACACAGCAGGACACAGCGGGACACAGCGGGACACAGCGGGGACACAGCGGGAACACAGCGGGGGACACAGCATGTCACGGCGGGACACTGGGGGGGACACAGCAGGACACAGTGGGGGACACAGCGGGACACATCGACAGACACAGGGGGACACAGCAGGACACAGTGGGGGACACAGAGGGACACATCGGGAGACACAGCGGGACACAGTGGGGGACACAGCTGGGACAGAGCTGGACACAACGGGGTACACAGCGGGATACTGTGGGTACACAGCGAGGACACAGCGGGACACAGAGGGGGACACAGCAGGACACAGCGGGATACACAGCGAGGACACAGCTGGCCCAGCGGGACACAGCGGGGACACAGCTGGA
>NW_012305679.1:0-2801 GCF_000151885.1 Dipodomys ordii
CGGGACCACAGCTGGCCCATAGTGGGGACATAGTGGACATAGCCTGGCTCAGCGGGGGACACAGCGGGACACAGTGGGGGGCCCCAATGAGGAACACAGTGGGACACCACAGAGGACACAGTGTGGTCTCAGCGGGTGACACAGCGGGGGGACAAAGCGTGACACAGCGTGGAACACAGTGAGGACACAGCAGGACACATCGGTGTGACACAGCGAAGGACACAGCGGGGGACACATCTTGACACAGCGGGGAACACAGCGAGGACACAACGGCACCCAGCAGGACACAGCGTCGATACAGCGGGGACACAGGGTTACACAGCGTGGTACCCAGCTGTGGACACAACGGGACAGAGTGGGGGCACAGCGAGACACAGCGGGACACAGCGAGGACACAGCGGGACACATTGGTGACACAGCGGGGAAAACAGCAGGACACAGCAGCGGACAAAGCAGGGGACACAGCGCGACACAGCAAGACATAGCCTGGACACAGCAGTAGACACATCGGGACATAGCGGGGGACACAGCTGGGGACACAACGGGACACAGTGGTGGACACAGCGAGGACACAGCAGGACCCACCGGGACCCAGCGGGGGACAGAGCGTGGACACAGCAGGACACAGCGGGGGACACAGTGAGGACACAGCGGGGGACACAGCGGGACACAGCGGGGAACACAGCGAGGACACAGCGGGACCCAGCAGGATACAGCGTCGATACAGCGGGCACACAGCGTTACACAGCGTGGTACTCAGCTGTGGACACAACGGGACACAGTGGGGGCACAGCCGGACACAGCGGGACACAGTGGGACACAGCGGGGACAAAGCGTGAGACACAGCGAGGGACAGAGCGGGAGACAGCGGGGAACACAGCGAGGACACAGCGGGACACAGCGTCGACACAGCTGGGACACAGCGTTACACAGCATAGTACACATCTGTTTACACAACGGGACACAGTGGGGGCACAGCCGGACACAGCGGGACACAGTGGGACACAGCGGGGACAAAGCGTGAGACACAGCAGGGGACAGAGAGGGAGACAGCAGAGGACACAGCAAGGAAACAACGGGACACAGCGGTGACACAGCGGGGACTCAGCGGAGGATACAGCGGGACACAGCGGGGGACACAGCGGGAAACAGCGGGGAACACAGCGAGGACCCAGCGGGACCCAGCGGGACACAGAGTAGATACAGCGGGCACACAGCGTTACACAGCGTGGTACACAGCTGTGGACACAACGAAATACAGTGGGGGCACAGCGGAACATAGCGGGACACAGTGGGACACAGCGGGGACAAAGCGTGAGACACAGCGGGGGACAGAGCGGGAGACAGCGGGGGACACAGCGAGGACACAGCGGGACACAGCGGGGACTCAGCGGGGGACACAGCGGGAGACAAAGAGGGACACCACGGAACACAGCGGGACACAGCGGGAAACAGCAGTGACCCTGCGGGGACACAGTGGGACACAGCTGGGGACACAGCGGGACACAGAGGGGGACAGAGCGGGAAACAGAGAGGGACAGAGCGTGGGACACAGCGAGACACAGCAGGGACAAAGCTGGACACAGCGGGGTACACAAGGGACGCAGCGGGGACGCAGCGGGGAAACAGCGTGACACAGCAGGACACAGCGGGACACAGCGGGGGACACAGCAGTACACAGCAGGACAAAGCGGGACACAGCGGGGACACAGCAGAGACAAAGCGGGGGACACAGCGGGACAGAGTGGGGTACACAGCTGGGGACACAGCGAGGACACAGCGGGACACAGCGGGACACAGCGGGGACACTGCGGGAACATAGCAGGACACAGCGGGGTGACACAGCGGGACACAGCGGGGGACACAACGGGACACAGCGCGGGACAAGGCGGGACACAGTGTGGGACAGAGCGTGGGACACAGCGAGACACAGCGGAGACAAAACTGGGCACAGCGGGGTACACAGCGGGACACAGCGGAACACAGCGGGAGACAAAGCGGGAGACAGCTGGGCACACAGCGAGGACACAGGGGGACACAGAGGCGACACAGAGGGGACTCAGCGGGGGACACAGTGTGGGACAAAGTGGGACACCACGGGACACAGTGTTACACAGCTGGACACAGCGGGGACACTGCGGGACACAGCAGGACAAAGCGGGGGACACAGCGGGACACAGCGGGCCACAGCGGGGGACCCAGCGGGGGATAGCGGAGACAGAGAGTGGCCACAGCGAGACACAGCGGTGACACAACTGGACACAGCGGGATACACAGCGGGACAGAGCGGCCACACAGCGGGGACACAGCGGGACACAGCGGGACACAGCGAAGACACAGTGGGACACAGCGAGACAAAGCGGGAGACACAGCGGGACACAGCAGGCACACAGCGGGGACACAGCGGGACACAGCGGGACACAGTGAGACACAGCGGGACACAGCGGGGACAAAGCGGGACACAGCTGGACACAGCGGGACACAGCGGTGGACACAGCGACACACAGTGGTGGTCCCAGTGAGGACACAGCAGGACACAGCAGGGACACAGCGAGGACACAGCTGGGGACACAGCGGTGGACACAGCGGGACACAGCGGGGAACACAGCGAGGACACAGCGGGACACAGCGGGACACAGCGTCAATACAGCGGGGACACAGCGTTACACAGCGTGGTACACAGCGTGGTACACAGCTGTGGACACAACGGGACACAGTGGGGGCACAGCCAGACACAGCGGTACACAGTGGGACACAACGGGGACAAAGCGTGAGACACAGCGGGGACAGAGAGGGAGTGA
>NW_012305680.1:0-2801 GCF_000151885.1 Dipodomys ordii
TTGTGTCCCCCAATGTGTCCCTTATGTCCCCAGCTGTGTATCCCGCTGTGTTCCCCGTTGTGTCCCGTTGTGTCCACCGCTGTGTCCCCCGCTGTGTCCTGCTGTGTCCCCCGCTGTGTCCTGTTGTGTCCCGCTGTGTCCCCGCTGTGTCCCTGCTCTGTCCGTGCAGTGTCCCGCCGTGTCCCGCTGTGTCCTCGCTGTTTCCCAGGCTGTGTTCTGCTGTGTCCTCGCTGTGTCCCCTGCTGTGTCCCGTTGTGTCCCCAGCTGTGTACCCCTTTGTGTACCGCTGTGTCCCCGCTGTTTCGATGCTGTGTCTCGCTGTGTCCCCCACTGTGTCCCGCTGTGTCCTCAGTGTGTCCCATGCTGTGTTCTGCTGTGTCCTCGCTGTGTCCCCCGATGTGTCCCTTTGTGTCCCAAGCTGTGTACCCCACTGTGTCCCGCTGTGTCCCCACTGTATCGACGCTGTGTCCCGCTGGGTCCCGCTGTGTCCTCGCTGTGTTTCCCGCTGGGTCCCGCTGTGTACCCCTCTGTCTCTCCCTCTGTGTCCGGCTGTGTCCCCCGCTGTGTCCCATTGTGTCCCTAGCTGTATACCCCTCTGTGTACCACTGTCCCCGCTGTTTCGATGCTGTGTCCCCCTCTGTGTCCCCCTCTGTGTCCCGCTGTGTCCCCCGCTGTGTCCCGCTGTGTCCCGCTGTGTCCCGCTGTGTTCTGCTGTGCCCCCCGCTGAGTCCCGCTGTGTCCCCGCTGTGTCCCCCCTGTGTCCCCCCGCTGTGTCTCGCTGTGATCCTCAGTGTCCCTGCTGTGTCCCGCTGTGTCCCCACTGTATCGACGCTATGTCCCACTGGGTCCCACTGTGTCCTCGCTGTGTTCCCCGCTGCATCCCGCTGTGTCCCCCTCTGTGTCCCCCTCTGTGTCCAGCTGTGTCACCGCTGTGTCCCGCTGTTTCCCCGCTGTGTCCCCGCTGTGTCCCGCTGTGTACCCCGTTGTGTCCAGCTTTGTCCCCGCTGTGTCTCGCTGTGTCCTACGCTCTGTCCCCCACTGTGTCCCGCTGTGTCCCCCACTGTGTCCCGCTGTGTCCTCCGCTGTGTCCCGCTGTGTCCCCGCAGGGTCACCGCTGTTTCCACTGTGTCTTCGTTGTATCCCCTGCTGTGTCCCGCTGTGTCCCCGGCTGTGTCCCGCTGTGTCCCGCTGTGTCCCTGCTGTGACCTGCTGTGTCCCGCTGTGTCCAGCTTTGTCCCCGGTGTGTCTCGCTGTGTCCCACCCTCTGTCCCCCACTGTGTTCCGCTGTGTTCCTTACTCTGTCCGGCTGTGTCACCCACTCTGTCCCGCTGTGTCCCCGCAGGGTCACCGCTGTTTCCCGCTGTGTTCCGCTATGTTCCGTGGTGTCCCTCTATGTCCCCCGCTGTGTCCCCCGCTGAGTCCCCGCTGTGTCCCCGCTGTGTCCTGCTGTGTCCTCCCTGTGTCCCCGGCTGTCTCCCGCTCTGTCCCCCGCTGTGTCTCACGCTTTTTCCCCGCTGTGTCCCACTGTGTCCTGTTGTGTCCCTCTGTGTCCCCCACTGTGTCCCTTTGTGTCCCCAGCTATGTACTCCGCTGTGTCCCGCTGTGTCTCCGCTGTATCGACGCTGTGTCCCGCTGTGTCCCACTGTGTCCTCGCTGTGTTTCCCGTTGTGTCCCGCTCTGTCCCCCACTGTGTCCCCCGCTGTGTCCTGCTTTGTCCCCTGCTGTGTCCCGTTGTGTCCCGCTGTGTCCCCCTCTGTGTCCCTGCTGTGTCCCTGCTGTGTCCCCGCTGTGTCCCACTGTGTCCCGCTGTGTCCCACACTGCGTTCCGCTGTGTCCTCGCTGTGTCCCCTGCTGTGTCCCGTTGTGTCCCCAGCTGTGTCCCGCTATTTCTACTGCTGTGTCCCTGCTGTGTCCCGCTGTGTCCAGCTGTGTCCTCGCTGTGTCCCACTCTGTGTTCCGCTGTTTCCTCGCTGTATCGACGCTGTGTCCCCTGCTGTGTCCCACTGTGTCCCCAATGTGTCCCGCTGTGTCCTCCGCTGTGTCCCACTGTGTCCTGCTGTGTCCTGCTGTGTCCCCCGCTGTGTCCCGCTGTGTTCCGCTGTGTCCCCCGCTGTGTCCTGCTGTGTCCCGCAGTGTCCCCGCTGTGTCCCTGTTGTGTCCCGCTGTGTCCCCCGCTGTGTCCCACTGTGTCCCCGCAGGTTCACCGCTCTTTCATGCTGTGTCCTGCTGTGTTCCGTGGTGTCCCGCTTTGTCCCCCGCTGTGTCCCGCTGTGTCCACTGCTGGGTCCCTCTGTGTCCCGCTGTGTCTCGCTGTGTCCCGCTGTGTCCTCGCTTTGTCCCATGCTGTGTTAAGCTGTGTCCTCGCTTTGTCCCATGCTGTGTTAAGCTGTGTCCTCCCTGTGTCCCCCGCTGTGTCCCGCTGTATCCCCCGCTGTGCCCCGCAGTGTCCCGCTGTGTCCTGCTGTGTCCCGCTGGGTCCCCCGCTGTGTCCCGCTGTGTCCCCCGCTGTGCCCCGCAGTGTCCCGCTGTGTCCCGCTCTGTCCCCCACTGTGTCCCCCGCTGAGTCCTCTGTGTGTCGCCGCTGTGTCCCGCTGTGTCCTCGCTGTGTCCCCTGCTGTCTCCCGCTTTGTCCCACGCTGTGTCCCGCTGTGTCCCGCTGTGTCCTCGCTGTGCCCCCTGCTGTGTCCTGCTGTGTTCCCGCTGTGTCCCAAACTGTGTCCCGCTGTGTCCTGCTGTGTGCCCCGCTGTGTCCCACTATGTTCCCGCAGTGTCCCCGCTGTGTCCCCGCTTTGTCCCGCTGT
>NW_012305681.1:0-2801 GCF_000151885.1 Dipodomys ordii
TGCTTCTCTTTCTGGTTCTCATTCCGCTTCTGCTTCTCCTTCTGCTTCTCCTCCTTCTCCTTCTCCTACTTCTGCTTCTCCTTCATCTTCTGCTTCTTCTGCTTCTCCTGCTTCTCCTTCTGCATCTCCTTCTGCTTGTGCTTCTCCTTATGCTTCTTCTTCTGCCTCTGCTTCTCCTTCTCCTTCTTTTGATTCTCCTTTTGCTTCTGCTTCTTCTGCTTTTCCTGATTCTCCTTCTGCTTCTGCTTCTTCTGCTTCTCCTTCTCCATCTTCTTCTGCTTCTGCTTCTCCTTCTTCTGCTTCTCCTTCTTATTCTCCTACTGCTTGTCCTTCTGTTTCTCCTTCTCCTTCTTGTTCTTCTGCTTTTCCTTCTGCTTCTCGTTCTGCTTCTGCTACAACTGCTACTGCTTCTACTTCTTCTGTTTCTTCTGCTTCTCCTTCTGCTTTTGATTCTCTTTCTGCTTCTGCTTCTCCTTTTGCTTCTCCTTCTGCTTCTCCAGATTCTGCTTCTTCTGCTTCTCCTGCTTCTCCTTCTGCTTCAGGTTCTCCTTCTGCTTCTTCACATTCTTATGCTTCTGCTTCTCCTGCTTCAGATTCTTCTGCTTCCCCTCCTTCTCTTTCTGCTTCTCCTTCTGTATCTGCTTCTCCTTCTGCTTCTGCTTCTTGTCCTTTTCCTGTTTGTTCTGCTTGTGCTTCTCCTGTTTCTGCATCTCCTGCTCCTCCTTCTGCTGCTCTTTCTGCTTCTCCTGCAGCTTTTCCTTCTCCTGCTCCTTCTTCTGCTTCTCTTTCTGCTTCTCCTTCTGTTTCTCCTTCTCCTTCACCTTCTCGTTCTTCTGCTTTTCCTTCTGCTTCTCCTTCTGCTTCTGTATCTTCTGCTTCTTCTGCTACTGCCTCTGCTTCTTCTGTTTCTTCTGCTTCTAGTTCTGCTTATCCTTCTGCTTTTGCTTCTCTTTCTGCTTCTGCTTCTCCTTCTGCTTCTCCAGATTCTGCTTCTCCTGCTTCTCCTTCTGATTCAGGTTCTGCTTCTGCTTCTTCTGCTTCTGCTTCTCCTGCTGCTGCTTCTTCTGCTTCTCCTGCTTCTCTTTCTGCTTTTCCTTCTGTTTCTGCTTCTCCTTCTGTTTCTTCTCCTTCTTCCGTTTCTTCTGTTTCTGCTTCTCCTGCTTCTGCTTCTCCTGCTTCTCGTTCGGCTCCTCTTTCTGCTTCTCCTTCTCCTTCTTCTGCTTCTCCTTCTGCTTCTGTTTCTCCTTCTGCTTCGGTTCTTCTTCAATTTCTCCTTCTGCTTCTCATTCTGCTTCTGCGTCTTCTGTTTCTTCTGCTTCTCCTGCTTCTCTTGCTGCTTCTCCTTCTGCGTCTCTTTCTGCTTCTGCTTATCCTTTTGCTTCTCCTACTCCTAATCTTCCTCTTTCGCCTTCTCCTTCTTGTTCTTCTGCTTGTCCTGGTGCTTCTGCTTCTGCTTATTCTACTATTTCTGTTTCTTCTGCTTCTGCTTCAGATTGTGCTTCTTCTGTTTCTCCTTCTGCTTCAGATTCTGCTGCTGCTTCTTCGGCTTCTCCTGTTTCTTCTGCTTCTGCTTCTCCTGCTTCTTCTGCTTCTCCTGCTTCTCTTTCTGCTTCTCCTTCTGCTTCTGCTTCTCCTTCTGCTTCTGCTTCTGCTCTTCTCCTTCTTCTGTTTCTTTTGCTTCTGTTTCTTCTGCTTCTTCTTCTTCTGTTTCTTCTGATTCTACTTCTGCTTCTCCTTCTTCTCCTTCCCTTTCTGCTTCTTCTGATTCTCCTGCTTCTCCTTCTTGTTCTCCTTCTGTTTCTGCTTCTCTTTCTGCTTCTGCTTCTCCTTCTTCTGCTCCTTCTCCTTCTCCTTCTTCTGCTTCCCCCACTGCTTCTGCTTCTTTTGCGTATTCTTTTTCTTCTGCTTCTGCTTCTCCTGCTTCTGCTTCTTCTGCTTCTACTGCTTCTCCTTATACTTCTCCTTATGCTTCTCCTTATGCTTCTCCTTATGCTTCTCCTTATGCTTCTCCTTATACTTCTTCTTCTTCTTCTTCTTCTTCTTCTTCTTCTTCTTCTTCTTCTTCTTCTTCTTCTTCTTCTTCTTCTTCTTCTTCTTCTTCTTCTTCTTCTTCTCTTTCTTCTGCTTCTGCTTTTCCTGCTTCTTCTGCTTCTACTGCTTCTCTTTCTGCTTCTCATTCTGCTTCTGCTTCTCTTTCTGCTTCTCCTATTGCTTCTGCGGCTCTTCCTTCTCCTTCTCCTTCTTCTCCTTCTGCTTCTGCTTCTTCTGCTTCTCCTGCTTCTCCTTCTGCATCTTCTTCTGCTTCTGCTTCTGTTTCTGCTGTTTCTTCTGCTTCTGTTTCTCCTTCTGCTTCTCCTTCTCCTTCTTCTGCTTCTCCTTCTGATTCTCCTTCTGCTTCTCCTTCTGTTTCTCCTTCTCCTTCTCGTTCTTCTGCTTTTCCTTCTGCTTCTCCTTCTGCTTCTGCTGCAACTGCTACTGCTTCTGCTTCTTCTGTTTCTTCTGCTTCTCCTTCTGCTTTTGATTCTCTTTCTGCTTCTGCTTCTGCTTCTACTTCAGCTTCTCATTCTGCTTCTCCAGATTCGGCTTCTTCTGCTTCTCCTGCTTCTCCTTCAGCTTCAGGTTCTGCTTCTGCTTCTTCGGATTCTTATGCTTCTGCTTCTCCTGCTTCTGCTTCTTCTGCTTCCCCTCTTTCTCTTTCTGCTTCTCCTTCTGTTTCTGCTTCTCTCTCTGCTTCTGCTTCTTATGATTCTTCTTTATCTTCTGCTTCTCCTACTTCTGCTTCTTGTGCTTCTACTGCTTCT
>NW_012305682.1:0-2801 GCF_000151885.1 Dipodomys ordii
GAGAGCAGAAGAGAAGCAGTAGAAGCAGAAGAAGCAGGAAAATCATAGCAGAGAAAGAGAAGGAAAAGAGGAGAAGAAGAAGAAGAAGAGAAGATGAAGAGAAGAAGAAGAAGAAGAAGAAGAAGAAGAAGAAGAAGAAGAAGAAGAAGAAGCAGCAGCAGCAGCAGCATAAGGAGAAGCAGTAGAAGCAGAAGAAGCAGAAGCAGGAGAAGCAGAAGCAGAAGAAAAAGAATAAGCAAAAGAAGCAGAAGCAGAAGCAGTGGGAGAAGCAGAAGAAGGAGAAGGAGAAGGAGCAGCAGAAGGAGAAGAAGAAGCAGAAAGAGAAGCAGAAACAGAAGGAGAACAAGAAGGAGAAGCAGGAGAATCAGAAGAAGCAGAAAGAGAAGGAGAAGAAGGAGAAGCAGAAGTAGAATCAGAAGAAACAGAAGAAGAAGAAGCAGAATAAACAGAAGCAAAAGAAACAGAAGAAGGAGAAGAGCAGAAGCAGAAGCAGAAGGAGAAGCAGAAGCAGAAGGAGAAGCAGAAAGAGAAGCAGGAGAACCAGAAGAAGCAGGAGAAGCAGAAGCAGAAGAAACAGGAGAAGCCGAAGAAGCAGAAGCAGAATCTGAAGCAGAAGGAGAAACAGAAGAAGCACAATCTGAAGCAGAAGCCGAAGAAACAGAAATCGTAGAATAAGCAGAAGCAGAAGCACCAGGAGAAGCAGAAGAAGAAGAAGAAGGAGAAGGCGAAAGAGAAGGATTAGGAGTAGGAGAAGCCAAAGGATAAGCAGAAGCAGAAAGAGACACAGAAGGAGAAGCAGCACGAGAAGTAGGAGAAGCAGAAGCAGGAGAAGCAGAAGAAACAGAAGACGCAGAAGCAGATTGCGAAGCAGAAGGAGAAATTGAAGCGGAAGCAGAATCAGAAGGAGAAGAAAAGCAGAAGGAGAAGCAGAAGAAGGAGAAAGAGAAGCAGAAAGGGAAGCAGAACGAGAAGCAGGAGAAGCAGAAGCAGGAGAAGCAGAAGAAACAGAAGAAGGAGAAGAAGCAGAAGCAGAAGGAGAAGCAGAAACAGAAGGAAAACAGAAAGAGAAGCAGGAGAAGCAGAAGAAGCAGGAAAACAGAAACAAAAGAAAGAGAAGAAGAAGGGGAAGAAGAAGAAGAAGAAGCATAAGGAGAAGCAGTAGAAGCAGAAGAAGCAGAACTAGGTGAAGCAGAAGAGGAGAAAAAGAATAAGCAAAAGAAGCAGAAACAGAAGCAGTGGGAGAGGCAGAAAAAGGAGAAGGAGAAGGAGCAGTAGAAGGAGAATCAGAAAGAGAAGCAGAAACAGAAGGAGAACAAGAAAGAGAAGCAGGAAAATCAGAAGAAGCAGAAGTAGAAGCAGAAAGAGAAGGAGAAGAAGGAGAAGCAGAAGTAGAAACAGAAGAAGAAGAAGCAGAAGAATCACAAGCAAAAGAAACAGAAGAAGGAGAAGAGCAGAAGCGGAAGCAGAAGGAGAAGCGAAGCGAAGGAGAAGGAGAAAGAGAAGCAGGAGAAGCAAAAGAAGCAGAAGCAGAAGCAGTGGGAGAAGGAGAAGAAGGAAAAGAAGGAGAAGAAGGAAAAGGAGAAGGAGCAGCAGAAGGAGAAGCAGAAGCAGAAAGAGAAGCTCAAAAAGAAGGAGAAAAAAAAGGAGAAGCAGGAGAATCAGAGGAAGCAGAAGTAGAAGCAGAAAGAGGAGAAGTAGAATTAGAAGAAACAGAAGAAGAAGAAGCAGAAGAAACAGAAGCATAAGAAACAGAAGAAAAAGAAGAGCAGAAGCAGAAGCAGAAGGAGAAGCAGAAGCAGAAGGAGAAGCAGAAGAAGGAGAAGGAGAAGGAGAAGCAGAACGAGAAGCAAGAGAAGCAGAAGCAGGAGAAGCAGAAACAGAAGAAACAGAAGAAGGAGAAGAAGCAGAAGAAGCAGAATCTGGAGAAGCAGAAGGAGAAGCAGAAGCAGAAAGACAATCAAAAGCAGAAGGAGAAGCAGAAGAAACAAAGAAGTAGAAGCAGTAGCAGTTGTAGCATAAGCAGAACGAGAAGCAGAAGGAAATGCAGAAGAACAAGAAGGAGAAGGAGAAACAGAAGGAGAAGCAGAAGGAGAAGCAGAAAGAGAAGCAGGTAAAGCAGAAGAACAAGAAGCAGAAGGAGAATCAGAAGGAGAAGCAGAAGAAGGAGAAGCAGAAGCACAAGAAGATGCAGAAGGAGAAGCAGGAGAAGCAGAAGCAGAAGGAGAAGCAGTAAAAGCAGAAGAAGCAGAAGCAAAAGGAGAAGCAAAAGAAGGAGAAGGACAAGTAGAGGCAGAAGAAGAAGCATAAGGAGAAGCACAAGCAGAAGGAGATGCAGAAGGAGAAGCAGAAGTAGGAGAAGGAGAAGGAGGAGAAGCAGAAGCAGAAGGAGAAGCAGAAGCGGAATGAGAAGCAGAAAGAAAAGCAGGAGAAGCACAAGAAGCAGAAGCAGGAGAAGCCGAAAGAGAAGAAGCAGAAGAAGCAGAATCAGAAGCAGAAGTAGAAGCAGAAGCAGAAGAAGAAGCAGCAGAAGAAGTAGAACCAGAAATTCAGGCAGGAGAAACAGAAGAAGCAGAAGCAGAAGCAGAAGGAGAAGCAAAAAGAGAAGCAGAAGGAGAAGTAGAAGAAGCAGCAGAAGAAGCAGAAAAACAAGCAGGAGAAGCAGAAGCACAAAGAGAAGTAGAAGTAGAAGAAGCAGAAGCAGAAGAAGCAGTAGAAGCATAAGAAGCAGAAGCAGGAGAAGCAGAAGCAGAAGCTAAAGAAGAAGCATAAGAAGCAGAAGCAGAGGGAGAAACAGAAGAAGG
>NW_012305683.1:0-2801 GCF_000151885.1 Dipodomys ordii
TCAGTCCCGCTGTGTCCCGCTGTGCCCACACTGTGTCCCCTTGTGTCCACAGATGTGTACCACACTGTGTAACGCTGTATCCCCGCTGTATCGACGCTGTGTCCTGCTGGGTCCCGCTGTGTCCTCGCTGTGTTCCCTGCTGTGTTCCGCAGTGTCCCCCGGTGTGTCCCCCGCTGTGTCCTCGCTGTGTCCCCCGCTGTATCCCGCTGTGTCCTCGCTGTGTCCCCCGCTGTGTCCCGCTGTGTCCCCCGCTGTGTCCCGCTGTGTCCTGCTGTGTCCCCTGCTGTGTACCCTGCTTTGTCCCACTGTGTCCTCGCTGTGTCCTGCTCTGTCTCCTCCTTGTCCCCGCTGTGTTCCGCTGTGTCCCGTTGTGTCCTGCTTTGTCCCCCGCTGTGTCCCCCGCTGAGTCCCCGCTGTGTCCCCGCTGTGTCCCGCTCTGTTCTCCCTGTGTCCCCGGCTGTGTCCCGCTGTGTCCCCTGCTGTGTCCTGCTGTGTCTACTGCTTTGTTCCTGCTGTGTCCCGCTGTGGCCCACTCTGTCCCCGCGGTATCGACGCTGTGTCCCGCTGGGTCCCGCTGTGTCCTCGCTCTGTCCACCGCTGTGTACCGCTCTGTCCACCGCTGTGTCCCGCTGTGTCCCCCGCTCTGTCCCCCTTTGTCTACCGCTGTGTCCCGCTGTTTCCCCCGCTGTGTCCCGCTGTGTCCTCGCTGTGTCCCCCTCTGTCTCCCGCTCTGTCCCACGCTGTGTCTCACCCTTTGTCCCCGATGTGTCCCACTGTATTCCGCTGTGTCCCGCTGTGACCCCACTGTGTCCCGTTGTGTCCACAGCGGTGTACCACGCTGTGTAACGCTGTGTCCCCGCTGTATCGACGCTGTGTCCCGCTGTGTCTCGCAGTGTCCCCCGCTGTGTCCCCCGCTGTGTCCCCCGCTGTGTCCCCCCTGTGTTCCCCGCTGTGTCCCGCTGTGTCCTCGCTGGGTCCCCCGATGTGTCCCGCTGTGTCCCTCGCTGTGTTCCGCTGTGTCCCGCTCTGTCCCTGTTGTGTCCCGCTGTGTCCTGCTCTGTCCTCGCTGTGTCCCCCGCTGTCTCCCGCTCTGTCCTCCGCTACGTCTCACGATTTGTCCTCGCTGTGTCCCACTGTGTCCCGCTCTGCCCCCACTGTGTCCCGTTGTGTCCACAGATGTGAACCACGCTGTATAACGCTGTATCCCCGCTGTATCGACGCTGTGTCCCGCTGGGGCCCGCTGTGTCCTCGCTGTGTTCCCCGCTGTGTCCCGCAGTGTCCCCCGCTGTGTCCCCCGCTGTTTCCTCGCTGTGTCCCACACTGTGTCCCGCTGTGTCCTCGCTGTGTCCTCCGCTGTGTCCCGCTGTGTCCCACGCTCTGTCCCGCTGTGTCCCGCTCTGTCCCGCTCTGTCCCTGGTGTGTCCTGCTGTGTACTGCTGTGTCCTCGCTGTGTCCCCCGCTGTCTCCCGCTCTGTCCCCCGCTGTGTCTCACGATTTGTCCTCGCTGTGTCCCACTGTGTCCCGCTCTGTCCCGCTGTGCCCCCACTGTGTCCCGTTCTGTCCACAGATGTGTACCACGTTGTGTAAGGCTGTATCCCAGCTGTATCGACGCTGTGTCCCGCTGGGTCCCGCTGGGTCCTCGCTGGGTCCACCGCAGTGTCCCGCTGTTTCCAACGCTGTGTCCCGCTGTGTCCCCCGCTCTCTCCCACTGTGTCCACCGCTGTGTCCCGCTGTTTCCCCCGCTGTGTCCCGCTGTGTCCTCGCTGTGTCCCCCGCTGTCTCCCGCTCTGTCCCCCGCTGTGTCTCACGCTTTGTCCCCGCTGTGTCCCACTGTGTTCCGCTGTGTCCTGCTGTGCCCCCACTGTGTCCCGTTGTGTCCACAGCTGTGTACCACGCTGTGTAACGCTGTGTCCCCGCAGTATCGACGCTGTGTCCCGCTGGGTCCCGCTGTGTCCTCGCTGTGCTCACGGCTGTGTCCCGCAGTGTCCCCCGCTGGGTTCCCCGCTGTGTCCTCGCTGTGTTCCCCGCTGTGTCCCGCTGTGTCCTCGCTGGGTCCCCCACTGTGTCCCGCTGTGTCCCTCGCTGTGTCCCGCTGTGTCCCGCTCTGTCCCTGCTGTGTCCCGCTGTGTCCTGCTGTGTCCTCGCTGTGTCCCCCGCTGTCTCCCGCTCTGTCCCCCGCTACGTCTCACGATTTGTCCTTGCTTTGTCCCACTGTGTCCCGCTCTGCCCCCACTGTGTCCTGTTGTGTCCACAGATGTGAACCACTCTGTGTAACGCTGTATCCCCGCTGTATCGACGCTGTGTCCCGCTGGGTCCCGCTGTGTCCTCGCTGTGTTCCCCGCTGTGTCCCGCAGTGTACCCCGCTGTGTCCCCCGCTGTGTCCTCGCTGTGTACCCCACTGTGTCCCGCTGTGTCCTTGATGGGTCCTCCGCTGTGTCCCGCTGTGTCCCCCGCTGTGTCCCGCTGTGTCCTGCTCTGTCCCGCTCTGTCCCTGCTGTGTCCCGCTGTGTACTGCTGTGTCCTCGCTGTGTCCCCCGCTGTCTCCCGCTCTGTCCCCCACTGTGTCTCACGATTTGTCCTCGCTGTGTCCCACTGTGTCCCGCTCTGTCCCGCTGTGCCCCCACTGCGTCCCGTTGTGTCCACAGATGTATACCACGCTGTGTAAGGCTGTATCCCAGCTGTATCGACGCTGTGTCCAGCTGTGTCCCGCTGGGTCCTCGCTGGGTCCACCGCTGTGTCCCACTGTTTCCACCGCTGTGTCCCGCTGTGTCCCCCGCTCTCTCCCCCTGTGTCCACCGCTG
>NW_012305684.1:0-2801 GCF_000151885.1 Dipodomys ordii
TCATGTCTCGCTATGTCCCCGCTGTGTCCCGCTGTGTCCCGCTGTGTCCCCCTCTGTGTCCCGCTGTGTCCCCCTCTGTGTCCCGCTGTGTCCCCCCCTGAGTACCCGCTGTGTCACCGCTGTGTCCCGCTGTTTCCTCGCTGTGTCCCCTGCTGTCTCCCTTCTGTCCCCCGCTGTGTCTCACGCTTTGTCCCTGCTGTGTCCCTCTGTGTACCCCGCTGTGTCCAGCTTTGTCCCCGCTGTGTCTCGCTGTGTCCCACGCTCTGTCCCACACTGTGTCCCGCAGTGTCCCCCGCTGTGTCCCGCTGTGTCCCCCGCTGTGTCCCACTGTGTCCCCCGCTGAGTCCCCGCTGTGTCACCGCTGTGTCCCGCTGTTTCCTCGCTGTGTCCCCTGCTGTTTCCCTCTCTGTCCCTCGCTGTGTCTCACGCTTTGTCCCCGCTGTGTCCCACTGTGTCCCGCTGTGTCCCGCTGTGCCCCCACCGTCCCGTTGTGTCCACAGAGTGTACCACGCTGTGTAAAGCTGTGTGCCCGCTGTATCGACGCTGTGTCCCGTTGTGTCCCGCTGTGTCCTCGCTGTGTTCCCCACTGTGTCCCGCTGTGTCCCCCGCTGTGTCACCCGCTGTGTCCTCGCTGTGTCCCCTGTTGTGTCCCGCTGTGTCCTCACTGGGTAGCCCACTGTGTCCCGCTGTGTCCCCCGCTGTCCCCCGCTGTGTCCCGCTGTGTCCCGCTGTGTCCCCCGCTTTATCTTGCTGTGTCCCGCAGTGTCCCCGCTGTGTCCCGCTGTGTAACACTGTGTCCCGTGTTGTCCCACTTTGTCCCACGCTGTGTCCCCAGCTGCGTCCCCTCTGTGTCGCCGCTGTGTCCCTCTCTGTCCTCGCTTGTCCCCCACTGTGTCCCGCTTTGTCTCCCGCTTTGTTCCGCTGTGTCCAGCTGTGTCCTCGCTGTGTCCCCCACTGTGTCCCGTTGTGTCCACAGCTGTGTACCACGCTGTGTAACGCTGTGTGCCCGCTGTATCAATGCTGTGTCCCACTGGGTCCCGCTGGGTCCTCGCTGTGTTCCCCGCTGTGTCCCGCTGTGTCCCCCGCTGTGTCCCCCGCTGTGTCCTCGCTCTGTCCCCGCTGTGTCCCGCTGTGTCCTCGCTGTGTCCCCTGCTGTGTCCCGCTGTGTCCCCCGCTGTGTCCCGCTGTGTCCCGCTCTGTCCCTGCTGTGTCCCGCTGTGTCCCCCTGTGTCCCCCGCTGTGTCCCGCTATGTTCCCGCAGTGTCCCCGCTGTGTCCCGCTGTGTCCCACTGTGTCCCGTGGTGTCCCAGTTTGTCCTTCGCTGTGTCCCCAGGTGAGTCCCCGCTGTGTCCCGCTGTGTCCCCCACTGGGTCCCGCTGTGTCCCCGCAGGGTCACCGCTGTTTCCCGCTGTGACCCGCTGTGTTCCGTGGTGTCCCGCTTTGTCCCCCGCTGTGTCCCCCGCTGAGTCCCCGCTGTGTCCCCCGCTTTGTACCGCTGTGTCCGTGCAGTGTCCCCGCTGTGTCCCGCTGTGTCACACTGTCCCGTGGTGTCCTGCTTTGTCCCCCGCTTTGTCCCCCACTGAGTCCCCTCTGTGTCGCAACTGTGTCCCGCTGTGTCCCCCGCTGTGACCGGCTGTGTCCTGCTGTGTCCCCCACTGTGTCCCTGCTGTCTCCCCGGTGTGTCACACTGTTTCCCGCTGTGTACTGCTGTGTCTCCCGCTGAGTTACTCGGTGTCCCGCTGTGTCCCAATGTGTCCTCGCTGTGTCACGCTCTGTCCTGCTCTGTCCCCGCTGTGTCCTGCTTTGTCCCGCTGTGTCCCCACTGTGTGCCCGCTGTGTCCCTCTGTGTACCCCGCTGTGTCCGCTGTGTCCCCTCTCTGTCCTCTGCTGTCCCCCGCTGTGTTCCCCGCTGTGTCCCCCGCTGTGACCCGCTGTGTCCCGCTGTGTCCCCCGCTGTGTCCCCACTGTGTGCCCCCTGTGTCCCACTGTGTACCCCGCTGTGTCCAGCTGTGTTCCCGCTGTGTCCACTGCTGTGTCCTGCTGTGTACCCCGCTGTGTCCCGCTATGTTCCCGCAGTGTCCCCGCTGTGTCCCGCTGTGTCCCGCTCTGTCCCTGCTGTGTCCCGCTGTGTCCCCCTGTGTCCCCCGCTGTGTCCCGCTATGTTCCTGCAGTGTCCCCGCTGTGTCCCGCTGTGTCCCACTGTGTCCCGTGGTGTCCCAGTTTGTCCTTCGCTGTGTCCCCAGGTGAGTCCCCGCTGTGTCCCGCTGTGTCCCCCACTGGGTCCCGCTGTGTCCCCACAGGGTCACCGCTGTTTCCCGCTGTGACCCGCTGTGTTCCGTGGTGTCCCGCTTTGTCCCCCGCTGTGTCCCCCGCTGAGTCCCCGCTGTGTCCCCCGCTTTGTACCGCTGTGTCCGTGCAGTGTCCCCGCTGTGTCCTGCTGTGTCACACTGTCCCGTGGTGTCCTGCTTTGTCCCCCGCTGTGTCCCCCACTGAGTCCCCTCTGTCGCAACTGTGTCCCGCTGTGTCCTCGCTGTGTCCCCCGCTGTCTCCCGCTGTGTCCCCCGCTGTATCCCGCACCCCACTGTACCGCTGTGTCCTCGCTGTGTCCCCCACTGTGTCCAGCTCTGTCCTCCGTGTATCCCAAGCTGTGTCCCGCTGTGTCCCTCTGTGAACCCCGCTGTGTCCCGCTATGTTCCCGCAGTGCCCTCGCTGTGTCCCGCTGTGTCCCGCTTGTCCTCTCTGTGTCCCCCGCTGTGTCCCTTTGTGTCCCCAGCTGTGTACCCCGCTGTGTCCTGCTGTGA
>NW_012305685.1:0-2800 GCF_000151885.1 Dipodomys ordii
TCATCTACTTCAGCTTCTCATTCTGCTTCTCCAGATTCTGCTTCTTCTCCTTCTCCTGCTTCTCCTTCTGCTTATGGTTCTGCTTCTGCTTCTTCGGATTCTTATGCTTCTGCTACTCCTGCTTCTGCTTCTTCTGCTTCCCCACTTTCTCTTTCTTCTTCTCCTTCTGTTTCTGCTTCTCCTTTTGCTTCTGCTTCTTGTCCTTCTCCATTTTTCTGCTTCTGCTTCTCCTGCTTCTGCTTCTTCTGCTTTACCTGCTTCTCTTTCTGCTTCTACTTCCGCTTCTCCTTCTGCTCCTTCTCCTTCTTCTTCTTCTTCTTCTGCTTCTCCCGCTTCTGCTTCTTCTGCTTCCCCTGCTTCTCATTCTGCTTCTCTTCGTCGGCTTCTCTTTCTATTTCTGCTTCTGCTTCTTCTGATTCTTCTCCTTCTTCTTCTCCTTCTGCTTCTGTTTCTTCTGCTTCTCCTGCTTCTCCTTCTGCATCTCCTTCTGCTTAACCTTTTCCTTCTGCTTCTTCTTCTGCTTCTGCTTCTCCTTCTCCTTCTTCTGCTTCTCTGTCTGCTTCTGCTTCTTCTTCTTTTCCTGCTTCTCCTTCTGCTTCTCCTTCTGTTTCTCCTTCTCGTTCTTCTGCTATTCCTTCTGCTTCTCTTTCTGCTTCTGCATCTTCAGCTTCTTCTAATGCTTCTGCTTCTTCTGTTTCTTCTGCTTCTCCTTCTGCTTTTGCTTCTCTTTCTGCTTCTGCTTCTCCTTCTGGTTCTCCTTCTTCTTCTCCAGATTCTTCTTCTTCTGCTTCTCCAGCTTCTCCTTCTGCTTCAAGTTCTCCTTTTGCTTCTTCGTCTTCTTCTGCTTCTATTTCTGCTTCTCCTTCTGTTTCTGCTTCTCTTTCTGCTTCTGCTTGTTCTCCTTCTTCTATTTCTTCTGATTCTGCTTCTCCTGCTTCTGCTTCTCCTGCTTCTCCTTCTGTTTCTCTTTATCCTTCTCCTTCTGCTTCTCCTTCTTCTGCTTCTACTATTGCTTCTGCTTCTGCTTCTCCTTCTGCATCTTCTTCTGTTTCAATTTCTCCTTCTTCTGCCTTTCATTATGCTTCTGATTTTCCTGCTTCTGCTCCTTCTGCTTCTCCTGCTTCTCCTTCTCCTTCTCTTTCTGCTTCTGCTTATCCTTCTGTTTCTCCTACGCCTAATCCTTCTCTTTCTCCTTCTTCTTCTTCTGCTTCTCCTGCTGCTTCTTCTTCTGCTTCTTCTGCTTTTTCTGTTTCTTCTTCTTCTGCTTCAGCTTCTGCTTCTTCTGCTTCTCCTTCTGCTTCTGCTTCTCCTTCTGCTTCTGCTTCTGCTCTTCTCCTTCTTCTGTTTCTTCTTATTCTGCTTCTCCTACTTCTCCTTCTGCTTCTCCGTCTCATTCTCCTTCTCCTTCAATTTCTCCTTCTTGTGCTTCTCATTCTTCTTCTGCTTCTGCTTCTCCTGCTTCTGCTTCTTCTGTTTCTCCTTCTGCTTCTCCTTCTGCTTCTCTTTCTGCTTCTTATTCTGCTTCTGCTCCTCCTACTCCTAATCCTTCTCTTTCTCCTTCTTCTTCTTCTGCTTCTCGTTCTGCTTCTGCTTCTTCTGCTTGTTCTGTTTTTTCTGCTTCTGCTATTCCAGCTTCTGCTGCTTCTGCTTCTCCTTCTGCTTCAGGTTCTCCTTCTGGTTCTTGGTCTTCTTCTGTTTCTTCTGCTTCTGCTTCTCCTGCTACTGCTTCTTCTGCTTCTCTTTCTGCTTCTCCTTCTGCTTCTCTTGTGATCCTTCTCCTTCTTCTGTGTCTTCTTCTTCTTCTTCTGCTTCTCCCGCTTCTGCTTCTTCTGCTTCTCCTACTTGTCCTTCTCCTTCTGCTTCTCCTTCTCCTTCTTCTGCTTCTCTTTCTCCTTCTGCTTCTGATTCTTCTGATTCTCCAACTTCTCCTTCTTCTTCTCCTTCTGTTTCTGCTTCTCTTTCTGCTTCTGCATCTCCTTCTGCTTCACCTTCTGCTGCTCCTTCTCCTTCTTCTGTTTCTCACTCTGCTTCTGCTTCTTATGCTTCTTCTTTTTCTTCTGGTTCTGCTTCTCCTGCTTCTGCTTCTTATGCTTCTACTGCTTCTTCTTCTTCTTCTTCTTCTTCTTCTTCTTCTTCTTCTTCTTCTTCTTCTTCTTCTTCTTCTTCTTCTTCTTCTTCTTCTTCTTCTTCTTCTTCTTCTTCTTATTCTGCTTCTCTTTCTGCTTCTGCTTCTCCTGCTTGTTTTTCTGCTTCTTCAGCTGCTTCTCCTACTGCTGGTTCTTCTACTTCTTCTTCTGCTTCTCTTTTAGCTTCTCCTTCTGCTTCTGCTCTGCTTCTTATGTTCTCCTTCCTGAATTTCTGGTTCTACTTCTTCTGCTGCTTCTCCTTCTGCTTCTGCTTCTTCTTCTACTTCTGCTTCTGTTTCTGCTTCTTCTGCTTCTTCTCTTTCGGCTTCTCCTGCTTCTTTTTCTTGTGCTTCTCCTGCTTCTCTTTCTGCTTCTCATTGCGCTTCTCCTTCTGCTTCTGCTTCTCCTCCTTCTCCTTCTCCTACTTCTGCTTCTCCTTCAGCTTCTGCTTCTTCTGTTTCTCCTGCTTCTCCTTCTGCATCTCCTTCTGCTTGTGCTTGTCCTTGTGCTTCTTCTTCTGCTTCTGCTTCTCCTTCTCCTTCTCCTTCTTTTGCTTCTCCTTTTGCTTCTGCTTCTTCTGCTTTTCCTTTTTCTCGTTCTGCTTCTGCTTCTTCTGCTTCTCATTCTTCATCTTCTTCAGCTACTCTTTCTCCTTCTTCTGCTTCTCCTTCTGA
>NW_012305686.1:0-2800 GCF_000151885.1 Dipodomys ordii
CTTCTCCTGCTTCTCGTTCTCCTTCTCTTTCTGCTTCTCCTTCTCCTACTTCTGTTTCTCCTTCTGCTTCTGCTTCTCCTTCTGCTTCTGCTTCAATTTCTCCTTCTGCTTCTCATTCTGCTTCTGCATCTTCTGTTTCTTCTGCTTCTCCTGCTTCTGGTTCTCCTGCTTCTCCTACTTCTCGTGCTGCTTCTCCTTCTGCGTCTCTTTCTGCTTCTGCTTATCCTTTTGCTTCTCCTACTCCTAATCCTTCTCTCTCGCCTTCTCCGTCTTCTTCTTCTGCTTCTTCTGCTGCTTCTGCTTATTCTACTATTTCTGTTTTTTCTGCTTCTGCTTCAGATTTTGCTTCTTCTGTTTCTCTTTCTGCTTCAGATTCTGCTTCTGCGTCTTCGGCTTCTCCTGTTTCTTCTGCTTAGGCTTCTCCTGCTTCTCCTTCTTCTGCTTCCCCTCCTTCTCTTTCTGCTTCTTCTGTTTCTGCTTCTCCTTCTGCTTCGGCTTCTTGTACTTCTCCTGTATCTTCTGCTTATGCTTCTCCTGTTTCTGCATCTCCTGCTTCCATTTCTGCTGCTCTTTCTGCTTCTCCTTCTGCTTTTCCTTCTCCTGGTCCTTCTTCTGCTTCTCTTTCTGCTTCTAATCTCCTTCTCGTTCTTCTGCTTTTCCTTCTGCTTCTCCTTCTGCTTCTGTTTCTCCTTCTGCTTCAGATTCTGCTTCTGCTTCTTAGGCTTCTCCTGTTTCTTCTGCTTCTGCTTCTCCTGCTTCTTCTGCTTCTCCTGCTTCTCTTTCTCCTTCTCCTTCTGCTTCTCCTTCTGCTTCTGCTTCTGCTCTTCTTCTTCTGTTTTTTTGCTTCTGATCCTTCTGCTTCTTCTTCTTCTGTTTCTTCTGATTCTACTTCTGCTTCTCCTTTTTCTCCTTCTCTTCCTGCTTCTACTTCTACTTCTTCTGGTTCTCCTGCTTCTCCTTCTTGTTCTCCTTCTGTTTCTGCTTCTCTTTCTGCTTCTTCTTCTCCTTATGCTGCTCCTTCTTCTGCTTCTCCCTCTGCTTCTGCTTCTTATGCTTATTCTTTTTCTTCTGCTTCTGCTTCTCCTGCTTCTGCTTCTTCTGCTTCTACTGCTTCTCCTTATGCTTCTCCTTCTCCTTCTCCTTCTGCTTCTCCTTCTGCTTCTCCTTCTTCTTCTTCTTCTTCTTCTTCTTCTTCTTCTTCTTCTTCTTCTTCTTCTTCTTCTTCTTCTTCTTCTTCTTCTTCTTCTTCTTCTTCTTCTTCTTCTTCTGGTTGTGTTTCTTCTGCTTCTGCTTTTCCTGCTTCTTCTGCTTCTACTGCTTCTCTTTCTGCTTCTCATTCTGCTTCTGCTTCTCCTTCTGCTTCTCATATTGCTTCTGCTGCTCTTCCTTCTCCTTCTCCTACTTCTGCTTCTCCTTCTGCTTCTCCTTCTGCTTCTCCTTATATTTCTCTTAATCCTTCCCGTTTTCTGCTTCTATTTCTGGTTTTGCTTCTGCTACTTATGCTCCTTCTGTTTCTTTTGCTTCTGCTTCAGTTGCTTCTGCTTCTTAGCTTTTCCTGCTTCTCCTGCTTCTGTTTCTGCTTCTTCTTCTTTTTCTCTTTCGGGTTCTCCTGATTCTGCTTCTTGTGCTTCTCCTGCTTCTCTTTCTGCTACTCATTCTGCTTCTGCTTCTCCTTCTCCTTCTGCTTCTCCTCCTTCTCCTTCTCCTATTTCTGCTTCTCCTTCAGCTTCTGCTTCTTCTGCTTCTCCTGCTTCTCCTTCTGCATCTCCTTCTGCTTGTACTTATGCTTCTTCTTCTGCTTCTGCTTCTCCTGCTTCTTTTGGTTCACCTTTTGCTTCTGCTTCTTCTGCTTTTCCTGCTTCTGCTTCTGCTTCTCCCTCTTCCTCTCCTTCTGCTTCTCCTTCTGTTTCTCCTTCTCCTTCTCGTTCTTCTGCTTTTCCTTCTGCTTCTCCTTCTGCTTCTACATCTTCTCCTTCTCCCTCTGCTTCTGCTTCTCATGCTTCTTCTTTTCCTTCTGCTTCTGCTTCTCCTGCTTCTGCTTCTTCTGCTTCTCCTGCTTCTCTTTCTGCTTCTCCTTCTGCTTCTGCTTCTTCCTCTTCTGCTTCTGCTTCTCCTGCTTCTCCTTTTCCTCCTTCTTCTCCTTTTGCTTCTTCTTCTTCTTCTCCTTCTCCTTCTCCTTCTCCTTCTTCTTCTTCTTCTTCTTCTTCTTCTTCTTCTTCTTCTTCTTCTTCTTCTTCTTCTTCTTCTTCTTCTTCTTCTTCTTCGTCTTCGTCTTCTTCTTCTTCTTCTTCTTCTTCTTCTTCTTCTTCTTCTTCTTCTTCTTCTTCTTCTTCTTCTTCTTCTTCTTCTTCTTCTTCTGTATCTTCTGCTTCTGCTTCTCCTGCTTCTGCATTTGTGCTTCTCCTGCTTCTCTTTCTTCTTCTCATTCTTCTGCTTCTCCTTCTGCTTCTCCTATTGCTTCTGCTTCCCTTCCTTCTCCTTCTCCTACTTCTGCTTCTCCTTCTGCTTCTGCTTCTTCTGCTTCTCCTGCTTCTCCTTCTGCATCTTCTTCTGCTTCTGCTTCTCCTTCTGCTGCTGCTTTTGCTTCTCCTTCTCCTTCTTTTGCTTCTCCTTCTGATTCTCCTTCTGCTTCTCCTTCTCCTTCTCATTCTTCTGCTTTTCCTACTGCTTCTCCTTCTGCTTCTGCTACAACGACTACTGCTTCTGCTTCTTTTGTTTCTTCTGCTTCTACTTCTGCTTTTGATTCTCTTTTTGCATTCTGGTTCTCCTTCTGCTTATCATTCTGCTTCTCCAGATTCTG
>NW_012305687.1:0-2800 GCF_000151885.1 Dipodomys ordii
GTTTCTCCTACTCCTAATCCTTCTCTTTCTCCTTCTCCTTCTTCTTCTTCAGCTTCTCCTTCTGCTTCTCCTTCTGCTTTTGCTTCTCTTTCTGCTTCTGCTTCTCCTTCTGGTTCTCCTTCTTCTTCTCCAGATTCTGCTTCTTCTGTTTCTCCAGCTTCTCCTTCTGCTTTAGGTTCTGCTTTTGCTTCTTCGGCTTCTTCTGCTTCTATTTTTGCTTCTCCTTCTGTTTCTGCTTCTCTTTCTGCTTCAGCTTCTTCTCCTTCTTCTATTTCTTCAGATTCGCTTCTCCAGCTTCGCTTCTCTTGCTTCTCCTTCAATTTCTCTTTAGCTTCTCCTTCGCTTCTCCTTCTTCTGCTTCTACTACTGCTTCTGCTTCTGCTTCTCCTTCTGCATCTTCTTCTGTTTCAATTTCTCCTTCTTCTGCCTTTCATTATGCTTCTGCTTCTCCTGCTTCTGCTCCTTCTGCTTCTCCTGCTTCTCCTTCTCCTTCTCTTTCTGCTTCTGCTTATCCTTCTGCTTCTCCTACGCCTAATCCTTCTCTTTCTCCTTCTTCTTCTTCTGCTTCTCCTGCTGCTTCTTCTTCTGCTTCTTCAGCTTTTTCTGTTTCTTCTTCTTCTGCTTCAGCTTCTGCTTCTTCTGCTTCTCCTTCTGCTTCTGCTTCTCCTTCTGCTTCTGCTTCTGCTCTTCTCCTTCTTCTGTTTCTTCTGCTTCTTCTCCTTCTTCTTCTTCTTCTTCTTCTTCTCCTACTTCTCCTTCTGCTTCTCCGTCTCATTCTCCTTCTCCTTCAATTTCTCCTTCTTGTGCTTCCATTCTTCTTCTGCTTCTGCTTCTCCTGCTTCTGCTTCTTCTGTTTCTCCTTCTGCTTCACCTTCTGCTCCTCTTTCTGCTTCTTTTTCTGCTTCTGCTCCTCCTACTCCTAATCCTTCTCTTTCTCCTTCTTCTTCTTCTGCTTCTCCTGCTGCTTCTGCTTCTCCTGCTGGTTCTGTTTCTTCTGCTTCTGCTTTTCCAGCTTCTGCTGCTTCTGCTTCTCCTTCTGCTTCAGGTTCTCCTTCTGGTTCTTGGGCTTCTTCTGTTTCTTCTGCTTCTGCTTCTCCTGCTTCTTCTGCTTCTCTTTCTGCTTCTCCTTCTGCTTCTGCTTCTCCTTCTGCTCCTTCTATTTCTTCTGTTTCTTCTTCTTCTTCTTCTCACGCTTCTGCTTCTTCTGCTTCTCCTGATTTTCCTTCTCCTTGTGCTTCTCCTTCTCCTTCTTCTCCTTCTCTTTCTGCTTCTGCTTCTGCTTCTTCTGATTCTCCAACTTCTCTTCTCTTGTCTTCTGTTCTTTTTCTCTTCTGCTTCTGCATCTCATCTGCTTCACCATCTGCTGCTCCTTTTCCTTCTTCTGTTTCTCCCTCTTCTTCTGCTTCTTATGCTTCTTCTTTTTCTTCTGGTTCTGCTTCTCCTGCTTCTGCTTCTTATGCTTCTACTGCTTCTTCTTCTTCTTCTTCTTCTTCTTCTTCTTCTTCTTCTTCTTCTTCTTCTTCTTCTTCTTCTTCTTCTTCTTCTTCTTCTTCTTCTTCTTCTTCTTCTTCTTCTTCTTCTTCTTCTGCTTCTTCTGCTTCTTCTGCTTCTTCTGCTTCTTCTGCTTCTTCTGCTTCTACTTCTCTTTCTGCTTCTGCTTCTCCTGCTTGTTTTTCTGCTTCTTCTACTGCGTCTCCTGCTGGTTCTTCTACTTCTTCTTCTGCTTCTCTTTTTGCTTCTCCTTCTGCTTCTGCTTCTGCTTCTTCTGTTTGTCCTGCCTGAATTTCTGGTTCTACTTCTTCTGCTGCTTCTCCTTCTGCTTCTGCTTCTACTTCTGCTTCTGTTTCTGTTTCTTCTGCTTCTTCTCTTTCGGCTTCTCTTGCTTCTGCTTCTTGTGCTTCTCCTGCTTCTCTTTCTGCTTCTCATTCCTCTTCTGCTTCTCCTTCTACTTCTGCTTCTCCTCCTTCTCCTTCTCCTACTTCTGCTTCTCCTTCAGCTTCTGCTTCTTCTGTTTCTCCTGCTTCTCATTCTGCATCTCCTTCTACTTGTGCTTATCCTAATGCTCCTTCTTCTTCTTCTACTTCTCCTTCTCCTTCTTTTGCTTCTGCTTCTTCTGCTTTTCCTGCTTCTCTTTCTGCTTCTGCTTCTTCTGCTTCTCCTGCTTCTCCTTCTGCATTTTCTTCTGCTTCTGCTTCTCCTTCTCATTCTTCTGCTTCTCCTTCTGATTCTCCTTCTGCTTCTTCTTCTTCTGCTTTACCTGCTTCTCTTTCTGCTTCTCCTAATGCTTCTCCTTCTGTTTCTCCTTCTCCTTCTTGTTCTTCTGCTTTTCCTTCGGCTTCTCCTTCTGCTTCAGCTACAACTGCTACTGCTTCTACTTCTTCTGTTTCTTCTGCTTTTGATTCTCTTTCTGCTTCTGCTTCTCCTTCAGCTTGTCATTCTGCTTCTCCAGATTCTGCTTCTTCTGCTTCTCCTGCTTCTCATTCTGCTTCAGGTTCTGCTTCTGCTTCTTCGGATTCTTTTGCTTCTGCTTCTGCTTCTTCTGCTTCCCCTCCTTCTCTTTCTGCTTCTCCTTCTGTTTCTGCTTCTCCTTCTGCTTCTGCTTCTTGTCCTTCTCCTGATTCTTCTACTTCTGCTTCTCCTGTTTCTGTATCTCCTGCTTCTCCTTCTGCTGCTGTTTCTGCTTCTCCTGCTGCTTTTCCGTCTCCTGCTCCTTCTTCTGCTTCTCTTTCTGCTTCTCCTTCTGTTTCTCCTTCTCCTTCTCGTTCATCAGCTTTTCCTTGTGCTTCTCCTTCTGCTTCTG
>NW_012305688.1:0-2800 GCF_000151885.1 Dipodomys ordii
TAGCGGGACACAGCGGGGGACACTGCGGGGGACTGTGGAGACTGAGAGGGGACACAGCGGGACACATCGGTGACATAGCTAGACATAACGGAGTACACAGCGGGACACAGCGGGCACAAAGCAGGGACAGAGCGGGACACAGCGGTAGACAGTGAGGACACAGCGGTGACACAGCTGGACACAACGAAGTACACAGCGGGACACAGCGGGCACACAGCGGGGACACAGCGGGACATAGCGGGAGACCCAGCGAGGACACAGTGGGATACAGCGGGAGACCCACCGAGGACACAGCGGTGACATAGCTGGACCCAACGAAGTACACAGAGGGACACTGCGGGAACACAGCGGGGACACAGCGGGACATAGCGGGAACACAGGGAGGACACAGCGGGACCCAGCGGGACACAGCGTCGATACAGCGGGGACAAAGCGGGACACAGCGGGGTACACAGCTGTGGACACAACGGGACACAGCGGGGGACACAGCAGAACACAGCGGGGGACACAGCGGGGGGCAGAGCGGGACACAACGGGGAACACAGCAAGGACACAGCGGGACACAGCGGGACACAGCGTCGATACAGTGGGGACACAGCGTTACACAGCGGCTTACACAGCTGGGGACACAAAGGGACACAGTGGTGGACACAGCGGGACACAGCGGGACAGAGTGGGACACAGAAGGGACAAAGCGTGAGACACAGCAGGGGACAAAGAGGGAGACAGCGGGGGACACAGCGAGGACACAGCAGGACACAGCGAGGACACAGCGGGACACAGCGGGGACACAGCGGGGGACAAGCGGGACACCACGGAACACAGTGGGACACAGCGGGAAACAGCGGTGACCCTGTGGGGACAGAGTGGGACACAGCGGGGGACACAGCGGGACACAGCGGGGGACACACCGGAACACAGTGGTGGACAGAGCGTGGGACACAGCGAGACACAGCGGGGACCTAGCTGGACACAGCGGGGTACACAGCGGGACACAGCGGGGATACAGCGGGGACACACCTGGACACAGCGGGTCCCAGCAGGGACACAGCGGGACACAGCGGGACATAGCGGGGGACACAGCGGGACACAGTGGGGGACACAGCGAGGACACAGCGGGACACAGAGGGGGACAGAGCGAGGACACAGCAGAACATAGTGGGGAAACAGCGAGACACAACAGGGACATAGCAGTGGACACAGGGGGACACAGCATGGGACACAGCGGGACACAGTGGGGGACACAGCCGGGGCACAGCGGGACACAGCCAGACACAGTGGGGGACACTGGTGGGACACAGCGTTACAGAGCGGGGACACAGCGGGACTCAGCGGGGGACACAGCAGTACACAGGTGACACAGCGGGGACACAGCGGGACTCAGCAGCGGACACAGCAGTACACAGCGGGACACAGCGGGACACAGCGGGGGACAGAGCCGGACACAGAGGGGGAGACAGAGGGGTACACAGCGGGACACAACGGGGTAACACAGCGAGGACCCAGTGGGACCCAGCAGGACACAGCGTCGATACAGCGGGGACAAAGCGGGACACAGCGGGGTACACAGCTGAGGACACAACGGGACACAGCGGTGGACACAGCGAGGACACAGCGGGACACAGCGGGGACACTGCGGGAACATAGCGGGACACAGCGGGTACAGAGCGGGACACAGCGGGGTCACAGAGTGGTACACAGCGGGACACATCGGGAAACAAAGCGAGGTCACAGCGGGGGACGAAGCGGGACAACACGGAACACAGTGTGACACAGCGGGACACAGTTGGGTACACAGAGGGACACAGTGGGCACACAGCGGGGACACAGCGGGACACAACGGGACACAGCGGGGACACAGTGGGACACAGCGGGACAAAGCGGCAGACATAGCGGGACACAGCAGGCACACAGCGGGGACACAGCGGGACACAGAGGGACACAGCGGGGACAGAGCGGGACACAGCCGGACACAGCGGGACACAGCGGGACACAGAGGGGACAGAGCGGGACACAGTGGGGGACAGAGCGTGGGACACAGCGAGACACAGCGGGGACAAAGCTCTACACAGCGGGGTACACAGAGGGACACAGCGGGGACGCATCGGGGAAACAGCGTGACACAGCAGGACACAGCGGGACACAGCGGGGGACACATCGAGGACACAGCGGCATACAGCATGGGACACAGCAAGGACACAATGGGACACAGCGGGGGACACAGCGGGACATAGCGGGGAACACAGCGGGGGACACAGCGGGACACAGCGGGGAACACAGCGGGGGACACAGCGGGACACAGCGGGACACAGCGGGGGACACAGGGAGGACACAGCGGGACACAGCGGGGGACAGAACGAGGACACATTGGGACACAGCGAGATTCAGCGGGGGGCACAGCAGTACACAGAGGGACAAAGCGGGACACAGCGGGGACACAGCAGAGACACAGCGGGGGACAGAGCGGGACACAGCGGGGGACACAGGGATGACAGAGCAGGACCCAGCGGGACCCAGCGTGGATACAGCAGGGACCCAGCTTGACACAGCGGGACACAGCAGGGACACAGCAGTAGACACAGCAGGACACAGTGCCGGACACAGCGGGACACAGCGGGGGACAAAGGGAGGACACAGCGGGACCCAGCGGGACCCAGCGTCGATACAGCAGGGACACAGCGGGACACAGTGGGGTACACAGCTGGGGACACAGCGAGGACACAGCGGGACAAAGCGGGGACACTGCGGGAACATAGCAGCACACAGCGGGGTACACAGCGGGACACAGCGGGACACAGCT
>NW_012305689.1:0-2800 GCF_000151885.1 Dipodomys ordii
TTCTTCTGCTTCTGCTTCTCCTGCTGATGCTTCTTCTGCTTCTCCTTCTGCTTCTCCTTCTGCTTCTCCTATTGCTTCTGCTGCTCTTCCTTCTCCTTCTCCTACTTCTACTACTTCTTCTGCGTTGCTTCTTCTGCTTCTCCTGTTCTCCTTCTGCATCTTCTTCTGCTTCTTCTTCTCCTTCTGCTGCTTCTTCTGCTTCTGCTTCTTCTTCTGCTTCTCCTTCGCTTCTGCTGCTTCTCCTTCTGATTCTCCTTCTGCTTCTGCTTCTGTTTTTCCTTCTCCTTCTCGTTCTTCTGCTTTTCCTTCTGCTTCTGCAGCAACTGCTACTACTTCTGCTTCTTCTTTTTCTTCTGCTTCTCCTGCTGCTTTTGATTCTCTTTCCGCTTCTGCTTCTCCTTCAGCTTCTCATTCTGCTTCTCCAGATTCTGCTACTTCTGCTTCTCCTGCTTCTCCTTCTGCTTCAGGTTCTGCTTCTGCTTCTTCGGATTCTTATGCTTCTGCTTCTCCTGCTGCTGCTTCTTCTGCTTCCCCTCCTTCTCTTTCTGCTTCTCCTTCTGCTTCGGCTTCTCCTTCTGCTTCTTGTCCTTCTCCTGCTTCTTCTGCTTCTGCTTCTCCTGCTGCTTCTCCTTCTGATTCTCCTTCTGCTTCTGCTTCTGTTTCTCCTTCTCCTTCTCGTGCTTCTGATTTCCTTCTGCTTCTCCTTCTGCTTCTGCTGCAACTGCTACTGCTTCTTCTGTTTCTTCTGCTTTTGATTCTCTTTCTGCTTCTGCTTCTCCTTCAGCTTGTCATTCTGCTTCTCAAGATTCTGCTTTTTCTGCTTATCCTGCTTCTCCTTCTGCTTCAGGTTCTGCTTCTGCTTCTTCGGATTCTTATGCTTCTGCTTCTCCTGCTTCTGCTTCTTCTGCTTGCCCTCCTTCTCTTTCTGCTTCTCCTTCTCTTTCTGCTTCTCCTTCTGCTTCTGCTTCTTGTCCTTCTCCTGTTTCTTCTGCTTCTGCTTCTCCTGCTTCTGCTTCTTCTGCTTTTCCTGCTTCTCTTTCTGCTTCTCCTTCTGCTTCTGCTTCTCCTTCTGCTTCTGCTCCTTCTCCTTCTTCTGCTTCTTCTTCTTCTGCTTCTCCTGCTTCTGCTTCTTCTGCTTCTCCTGCTTCTCGTTCTGCTTCTCTTCGTCGGCTTCTCTTTCTAATTCTGATTCTGCTTCTTCTGATTCTGCTTCTTCTCCTTCTTCTTCTCCTTCTGCTTCTGCTTCTCCTGCTTCTCCTTCTGCATCTCCTTCTGCTTGTGCTTGTCCTTCTGCTTCTGCTTCTTTTCTGCTTCTGCTTCTCCTTCTCCTTCTTCTGCTTCTCCGTCTGCTTCTGCTTCTTCTGCTTTTCCTGATTCTCTTTCTGCTTCTCCTTCTGTTTCTCCTTCTCCTTCTTGTTCTTCTGCTATTCCTTCTGCTTCTCTTTCTGCTTCTGCATCTTCAGCTTCTTCTGCTACTGCTTCTGCTTCTTCTGTTTCTCCTTCTGCTTCTCCTTCTGCTTTTGCTTCTCTTTCTGCTTCTGCTTCTCCTTCTGGTTCTCCTTCTTCTTCTCCAGATTCTGCTTCTTCTGCTTCTCCTTGTGCTTCAGGTTCTGCTTCTGCTTCTTCGGCTTCTTCTGCTTCTATTTCTGCTTCTCCTTCTGTTTCTACTTCTCTTTCTGCTTCTGCTTCTTCTCCTTCTTCTGCTTCTGCTTCTCCTGCTTCTGCTTCTCCTGCTTCTCCTTCTGTTTCTCTTTATGCTTATCCTTCTGCTTCTCCTTCTCCTTCTTCTGCTTCTCCTTCTGCTTCTGCTTCTTATTCTGCATCTTCTTCTGTTTCAATTTCTCCTTCTTCTGCTTTTCATTCGGCTTCTGCTTCTCCTGCTTATGCTTCTTCTGCTTCTCCTTCTTATTCTCCTTCTCTTTCTGCTTCTGCTTATCCGTCTGTTTCTCCTACTCCTAATACTTCTCGTTCTCCTTCTCCTTCTTCTTCTTCTGCTTCTCCTGCTGCTTCTTCTTCTGCTTCTTCTGCTTTTTCTTTTTCTTCTTCTTCTTCTGCTTCAGCTTCTGCTTCTTCTGCTTCTCCGTCTTCTGCTTCTGCTTCTCCTGCTTCTGCTTCTCCTGTTTCTGCTTCTTCTGTTTCTCCTTCTGCTTCTCTTTCTGTTTCTAATTATGCTTCTGCTCCTCCTAATCCTACTACTTCTCTTTCTCCTTCTTCTTCTTCTGCTTCTCGTTCTGCTTCTGCAACTGCTTCTTCTGCTTGTTCTATTTCTTCTGCTTCTGCTTTTCCAGCTTCTGCTGCTTCTGCTTCCCCTTCTGCTTCAGTTCTCCTTCTGCTTCTTGGGCTTCTTCTGTTTCTTCTGCTTCTGCTTCTCCTGCTACTGCTTCTTCTGCTTCTCTTTCTGCTTCTCCTTCTGCTTCTCCTTCTGCTCCTTCTCCTTCTTCTGTTTCTTCTTCTTCTGTTGCTTCTCTCCCTTCTGCTTCTTCTGCTTCTCCTGCTTGTCCTTCTGCTTCTGCTTCTCCTTCTCCTTCTTCTGCTTCTCTTTCTGCTTCTGCTTCTTCTGATTCTCCAACTTCTCCTTCTCCTTCTCCTTCTGTTTCTGCTTCTCTTTCTCCTTCTGCTTCTCCTTCTGCTTCTACATCTTCTCCTTCTCCCTCTGCTTCTGCGTCTCATGCTTCTTCTTTTTCTTCTGCTTCTGCTTCTCCTGCTTCTGCTTCTCCTGCTTCTCCTGCTTCTCTTTCTGCTTCTCCTTCAGCTTCTCCTTCTGCTTCTTCCTCTTCTGCTTCTGCTTCTCCTGCTCTCC
>NW_012305690.1:0-2800 GCF_000151885.1 Dipodomys ordii
TCACCCCGCAGGTTCACCGCTGTTTCACGCTGTGTCCCGCTGTGTTCCGTGGTGTCCCGCTTTGTCCCCCGCTGTGGCCCCCCCTGAGCCACCTCTGTGTCCCCGCTGTGTCCCGCTGTGTCCTCGCTGTGTCCGCCTCTGTCTCCCGCTCTGTCCACCGCTGTGTCTCACGCTTTGTCCCCTCTGGGTCCCGCTGTGTCCCGCTCTGTTCCCCACTGTGTCCCCCGCTAAGTCTTCTATGTGTCGCCGCTGTGTCCCGCTGTGTCCTCGCTGTGTCCCCTGCTATCTCCCGCTTTGTCCCACGCTGTGTCCCGCTGTGTCCCGCTGTGTCCTCGCTGTGTCCCCCGCTGTGTCCTGCTGTGTTCCCGCTGTGTCCCAAGTTGTGTCCCGCTGTGTGCCCCGCTGTGTCCTGCTGGGTCCCGCTGTGTCCCCGCTGTGTCCCTGCTGTGTCCTCGCTGTGTTCCCCGCTATGTCTTGCTGTGTCCCCCGCTGTGTCCCGCTGTGTCTACTGCTGTGTCCCCACTGTGTCCCTCTGTGTCTCGCTGTGTCCCGCTGTGTCCTCGCTGTTTCCCACGCTTTGTTCTGCTGTGTCCTCGCTGTGTCCCCCGCTGTGTCCCGTTGTGTACCCAGCTGTGTACCCCGCTGTGTCCCGCTGTGTCCCCGCTGTATCGACGCTGTGTCCCGCTTGGTCCCGCTGTGTCCTCGCTGTGTCCCGCTGTTTACTCCTCTGTGTCCCCCGCTGTGTCCCGCTGTGTCCCGCTGTGTACTGCTGTGTCCCCCGCTGAAACCCGCTGTGTCCCAATGTGTCCTCGCTGTGTCCCGCGCTGGGTCCTGCTGTGTCCCCCCTGTGTCCCCCGCTGTGTCCCGCTGTGTCCGGTGTGTCCCCCGCTGTGTCCCCCGCTGTGTCCCCCGAAGTGTCAGCGCTGTGTCCCGCTGTGTCCTCGCTGTGCCCCCACTGTGTCTCGCTGTGCCCCCACTGTGTCCCGTTGTGTTCACAGCTGTGTACCACGCTGTGTGACGCTGTGTTCCCGCTGTATCGACGCTGTGTACCGCTGGGTCCCGCTGTGTCCTCGCTGTGTTCCCCGCTGTGTCCCGCTGTGTCCCCAACTGTGTCCCCCGCTGTGTCCCTATGTGCCACGCTTTGTCCCCCTGTGTCCCCGCAGTTTCCCCGCTGTGTCCCTCTGTTTCCCACTGTGTTCTGTGGTGTCCCGCTTTGTCCCCCGCTGTGTCCCCCGGTGAGTCGCCACTGTGTCCCCGCTTTGTCCCGCTGAGTCCTCCATGTGTCTCCCTCTGTATCCCACTGTGTCCCCCGCTGTGTCCCGCTGTGTCCACTGCTGGGACCCGGCTGTGTCCCGCTGTGTCCCGCTTTGTATCGCTGTGTCCTCACTGTGTCCCACTCTGTGTTCCGCTGTGTCCTCGCTTTGTCCCCCGCTGTGTCCCGCTGTGTCCCCCGCTGTGCCCTGCAGTGTCCCGCTCTGTCCCGCTGTGTCCTCGCTGTGTCACGCTGTGTCCCGCTGTGTCCCGCTGTGTCCCCCACTGTTTCCCCTGCTGTGTCCGGCTGTGTCCCCCACTGTGTCCCACTCTGTCCCCCTCTGTGTCCCGCTGTGTCCCCCGCTGTGTCCCAATGTGTCCCCGCAGTGTCACTGCTGTTTTCTGCTGTGTCCTGCTGTGTCCCCGCAGGTTCACCGCTGTTTCACGCTGTGTCCCGCAGTGTTCCGTGGTGTCCCGCTTTGTCCCCCGCTGTGGCCCCCCCTGAGCCACCTCTGTGTCCCCGCTGTGTCCCGCTGTGTCCTCGCTGTGTCCGCCTCTGTCTCCCTCTCTGTCCACCGCTGTGTCTCACGCTTTGTCCCCGCTGGTTCCCGCTGTGCCCGCAGTGTACCCAGCTGTGTCCCGCTGTGTCACCGCTGTGTCCCGCTTTGTCCTCGCTGTGTCCCCCTCTGTGTCCCGCTTTGTCCCTGCTGTGTACCACGCTGTGTCCCTGTGTGTCCCCCGCTGTGTCCCGCTGTGTCCCCTGCTGTGTCCCCACTGTGTCACGCTGTGTTTCGCTGTGTCCGGCTGTGTCCTCGCTCTGTCTCCCTCAGTGTCCAGCTGTGTCCTCCCTGTGTCCCCCGCTGTGTCCCGCTGAGTCCCCTGCTGTGTCCCGCTGTGTCCCGCTGTGTCACGCTCTGTCCCATCTGTGTCCCTCTGTGTCCAGCTCTGTCCCCGTTGTGTGTCCGCTGTGCCCCGCTGTGTACCCTTCTGTGTCCAGCTGTGTCCCCTCTGTGTCCCACTGTGTCCCTTGTCTGTCCCCCGCTGTCCACCGCTGTGTCCCCAGCTGTGTCCCGCAGTGTCCCCGCTGTGTCCCGCTGTGTCCTACTGTGTCCCGTGGTGTCCCGCTTTTTCCCCTCTATGTCCTCTGCTGAGTCCCCTCTGTGTCCCCGCTGTGTCCAGCTGTGTCCTCGCTGTGTCCTCTGCTGTCTCCCGCTTTGTCCCACGCTGTGTCCTACTGTGTCCCACTGTGTCCCTGCTGTGTCCCCCGCTGTGTCCCGCTGTGTCCCGCTGTGTCCCCCGCTGTGTCCCGCTGTGTCCCGCTGTGTCCCCCGCTGTGTCCCGCTGTGTCCCCGGAGGTTCACCGCTGTTTCACGCTGTGTCCTGCTGTGTTCCGTGGTGTCCCGCTTTGTCCCCCGCTGTGTCCAGCTGTTTCCACTGCTGTGTCCCCGCTGGGTCCCGCTGTGTCTCGATGTTTCCCGCTGTGTCCTCGCTTTGTCCCATGCTGTGTATAAAGCTGTGTCCTCCCTGTTCCCCCGCTGTGTCCCGCTGT
>NW_012305691.1:0-2800 GCF_000151885.1 Dipodomys ordii
ACAACGGGGACAGAGCTGGACACAGATGGGACAGAGCGTGACATAGTGGGACTCAGCGGGACACAGCAGGGGACTTAGCGGGACACAGCGGGGGACACAGGGAGGACACAGCTGGACACTGAATGAGACAGAGCGAGGACACAGCCGGACACAGCGAAACACAGCGTGACACAGTGGGGACACAGCAGGGGACACAGCGGGACACAGCGGGGGACACAGAGGGACACAGCGGAGTACACAGCAGGGACAAAGCGGGACACAGCGGGGGACACAGCGAGGACACAGCGGGACACAGCGGTGACACAGCGGGACACAGCTGGGGACACTGCGGGACACAGTGGGACACATTGGGGACACAGCAAGGACACAGCGGGGGACACAGCGGGACACAGACAGACACAGCCGGGGACACAGCTGGACACAGCGAGAGACACAGCGGGGGACACAGCGGGACACAGCAGGGAACAAAGAGAGGACACAGCGGGACCCAGCGGGACACAGAGTCGATAGAGTGGGGACACAGCGGGACACAGAAGGGTACACAGCGGGGCACAGCGGACACACAACAGGGACAGAGCTGGACACAGAGGGACACAGAGGGGATAGAGCGTGACACAGCGGGACACAGCGGGACACAGCAGGGGACTCAGCGGGACACAGCGGGAGACACAGGGAAGGACACAGCTGGACACTGAGGGGACAGAGCGTGACACAGCGGGACACAGCGGGACACAGCAGGGGACTGAGCGGGACACAGCAGGGGACACAGAGGGACACAGCGGGGTACACAGCAGGCACAAAGCGGGACACAGCGGGGGACACAGCGAGGACACAGCAGGACACAGCGGTGACACAGCGGGACACAGCTGGGGACACTGCGGGACACAGCGGGACACAGCGGGGACACAGCAAGGACACAGCGGGGGACACAGCGGGACACAGCCGGACACAGCCGGGGACACAGCGGGACACAGCGAGAGACACAGCGGGGGACACAGCAGGACACAGCAGGGAACAAAGAGAGGACACAGCGGGACCCAGCGGGACACAGAGTCGATAGAGTGGGGACACAGCGGGACACAGCGGTGAAACAACCGGACTCAGCGGGGGACACTGTGGGACCCAGGGGGACCCAGCGGGGACACAGCAAGGACACAGCAGGGGACACAGCGGGACACAGCGGGGGACACAGCAAGGGACACAGCGGGAGACACAGCGGGACACAGTGGGGAACACAGAGAGAGACACAGCAGGACCCAGCGGGACACAGCGTCGATACAGCGGGGACCCAGCGGGACACAGCGGGGTACACAGCTGTTGACACAACGGGACACAGTGGGGGACACAGCGGGACACAGCGGGACACAGCGGGGCACAGCAGGGACAAAACGGGAGACACAAAGGGAGACACAATGGGGAAGAGAGCAGGACACAGCGGGGGACACAGAGAGGACACAGTGGGGACACAGCGAGACTCAGCCGGGGACACAGCGGGGGACAAAGCGGGACACCACGGGACACAGTGGGACACAACGGGACACAGCGGTGTCACTGCGGGACACAGTGGGGGACAAAGCGGGACACAGCGGGACACAGCGGGGACGCAGCGGGACACAGCGGGACACAGCGGGACACGGCGGGGGACACAGCGGGACACAGAGCGGGACATAGCGAGGACACAGCGGGACACAGCGGGACACAGCCGGGGACACAGCGAGGACACAGTGGGGGACACAGTGGGGGAAACAGCTGGACACAGCGGGGAACACAGCGAGGACACAGCGGCACCCAGCGGGACACAGCGTAGATACAGCGGAGACACAGCGTTACACAGCATGGTACAAAGCTGTGGACACAACGGGACACAGTGGGGGCACAGCGGGACACAGCGGGACGCAGTGGGACACAGCGGGGACAAAGCGTGAGACACAGCAGGGGACAGAGCTGGAGACAGCGGGGGACACAGCAGGGACACAGCGAGGACACAGCGGGACAGAGCGGGACACTGCAGGGCACAGCGGGGGACACAGCGGGACACAGCGGGGGACACAGCGGGAGACAGCGGGGGACACAGCGAGGACACAGCGGGACAAAGCGCTGACACTGCGGGGACACAGCAGGGGACACAGCGGGGGACACAGCCGGACACAGCGGGACACAGGGGGGACACATGGAGGACTCAGCGGGACAAAGCGGGGACACAGCAGCGACTCACCGGGGGACACAGCGGGGGACAAAGCGGCACACCACAGAACACAGAGGGAAACAGCGGGACACAGCGGGGAAACTGCGGGGACACAGGGGGACAAAGCGTGGGACACATAGGGACACAGTGGGGGACACAGTGGGGGCCACAGCGGGACACAGTGGGACACAGCGGGGCACACAGGGGGGACACAGTGGGACACAGCAGGGACAAAGCTTGAGATACAGCGGGGTACAGAGCAGGAGACAGAGGGGGACACAGCGAGGACACAGCGGGACACAGCGCTGACACAGCGGGGGACACAGCGGGGGACACAGCGGGGGACACAGCCGGACACAGCGGGACACAGCGGGGGAAACAGGGGGGAACCAGCGGGACCCAGCGCGGGACACAGCGTGGACACATTGGGACACAGCGGGGACACAGCAGGACACAGCGGGGGACACAGCAGTACACAGCGGGACACAGCGGGTCACAGCGAGGGACACAGAGGGGTACATAGCGGGACACAGTGGGGAACACAGGGAGGACACAGCGGGACCCAGCGGGACACAGCGTCGATACAGCGGGGACACAGGGGGACACAGTGGGGTA
>NW_012305692.1:0-2800 GCF_000151885.1 Dipodomys ordii
GCTTATTCTTTTTCTTCTGCTTCTGCTTCTGCTGCTTCTGCTTCTACTGCTTCTCATTATGCTAGCTGCTCCTCTCTCATCATCTCATCGTCTCATCATCTCATCATCTCATCATCATCATCATCATCATCATCTCGTCATCTTCTTCTCATCATCTTCATCATCATCATCTTCTTCTTCTTCTTCATCATCTTCTTCATCTTCTTCTTCTTCTTCTTCTTCTTCTTCTTCTTCTTCTTCTCTTTCTTCTGCTTCTGCTTTTCCTGCTTCTTCTGCTTCTATTGCTTCTCTTTCTGCTTCTCATTCTGCTTCTGCTTCTCCTTCTGCTTCTCCTATTGCTTCTGCTGCCCTTCCTTTTCCTCTCCTTCTCCTACTTCTGCTTCTCCTTCTGCTTCTGCTTCTTCTGCTTCTCCTGCTTCTCGTTCTGCATCTTCTTCTGCTTCTGCTTCTCCTGCTGCTGCTTCTCCTGATTCTTCATTTGTGCTTTTCCTGCTTCTCTTTCTTCTTCTCATTCTTCTGCTTCTCCTTCTGCTTTTCCTATTGCTTCTGCTGCCCTTTCTTCTCCTTCTCCTTCTCCTACTTCTGCTTCTTCTTCTGCTTCTGCTTCTTCTGCTTCTCCTTCTGCATCTTCTTCTGCTTCTGCTTCTCCTTCTGCTGCTTCTTCTGCTTCTCCTTCTCCTTCTTCTGCTTCTACTTCTGATTCTCCTTCTGCTTCTACTTCTCCTTCTCGTTCTTCTGCTTTTCCTACTGCTACTCCTTCTGCTTCTGCTACAACGACTACTGCTTCTGCTTCTTCTGTTTCTTCTGCTTCTACTTCTGCTTTTGCTTCACTTTCTGCTTCTGCTTCTGCTTCTCATTCTGCTTCTCATTCTGCTTCTCCAGATTCTGCTTCTTCCACTTCTCCTGCTTCAGGTTCTGCTTCTGCTTCTTCGGATTCTTATGCTTCTGCTTCTTCTGCTTCCCCTCCTTCTCTTTCTGCTTCTCCTTCTGTTTCTGCTTCACTTTCTGCTTCTCCTTCTGCTTCTCCTTCTGCTTCTGCTACTTCTCCTTCTTCTGTTTCTTCTTCTTCTGCTTCTCGTTCTGCTTCTCTTCGTCTGCTTCTCTTTCTGCTTCTGCTTCTTCTGCTTCTTCTTCTTCTTCTACTCCTGTTTCTGCTTCTTCTGCTTCTCCTGCTTCTCCTTCTGCATCTCCTTCTGCTTGTGCTTGTCCTTATGCTTCTTCTTCTACTTCTGCTTCTCCTTCTCAGTCTGCTACTGCTTCTTCTCCTTTTCCTGCTTCTCCTTCTGCTTCTCCTTCTGTTTCTCCTTCTCCTTCTTGTTCTGCTTTTCCTTCTGCTTCTCCTTCTGCTTCTGCATCTTCAGCTTCTTCTGCTCTTGCTTCTGCTTCTTCTGTTTCTTCTGCTTCTCCTTCTGCTTTTGCTTCTCTCTCTGCTTCTGCTTTTCCTTCTGGTTCTCCTTCTTCTTCTCCAGATTCTGCTTCTTCTGCTTCTCCTTCGGCTTCAGGTTCTTCTTCGGCTTCTTCTGCTTCTATTTCTGCATCTCCTTCTGTTTCTGCTTCTCCTTCTGCTTCTGCTTCTTCTCCTTCTTCTATTTCTTCTCCTTCTACTTCTCCCGCTTCTGTTTCTCCTTCTTCTCCTTCTGTTTCTCTTTATGATTTTCCTTCTGCTTCTCCTTCTCCTCCTTCTTCTGCTTCTCCTTCTGCTTCTGCTTCTGCTTCTCCTTCTGCATCTTCTTCAGTTTCAATTTCTCCTTCTTCTGCTTTTCATTCTGCTTCTGCTTCTCCTGCTTCTGCTTCTCCTGCTTCTCCTTCTCCTTCTCTTTCTGCTTCTGCTTATCCTTCTTTTCTTCTACTCCAAATCCTTCTCTTTCTCCTTCTCCTGCTTCTGCTTCTCCTGCTGCTTCCTCTTCTGCTTCTTCTGCTTTTGCTTCTCCATCTGCATCTCCTTCTGCTTATTCTGCTTCTCCTGCTTCTCCATCTGCATCTCCTTCTGCTTGTCCCTTCTTTTGCTTCACCTTTTTCTCCATCTCCTTCTATTGATTCCTGCTTCTCCTTCTGCTTCTGCTTCTTCTGCTTCTCCTTCTGCATCTTCTTCTGCTTCTGCTTCTCCTTCTCCTTCTTCTGCTTCTCCTTCTGATTTTCCTTCTGCTTCTTCTTCTTCTGCTTTTCCTGCTTCTCTTTTGGCTTCTCCTTCTGCTTCTCCTTCTGTTTCTCCTTCTCCTTCTTGTTCATCTGCTTTTCCTTCTGCTTTTCCTACTGCTTCTGCTACAACTGCTACTGCTTCTACTTCTTCTGTTTCTTCTGCTTCTCCTTCTGCTTTTGATTCCTTTCTGCTTCTGCTTCTCCTTCTGCTTCTCATTCTGCTTCTCCAGATTCTGATTCTTCTGCTTCTCCTGCTTCTCCTTCTGCTTCAGGTTCTGCTTCTGCTTCTTCGGATTCTTGTGCTTCTGCTTCTCCTGCTTCTGCTTCTTCTGCTTCCCCTCCTTCTCTTTCTGCTTCTCCTTCTGCTTCTGCTTCTTGTCCTTCTCCTGTTTCTTCTGCTTGTTCTTCTCCTGTTTCTGCATTTCCTGCTTCTCCTTCTGCTGCTCTTTCTGTTTCTCCTGTTGCTTTTCCTTCTACTGCTCCTTCTTCTGCTTCTCTTTCTGCTTCTACTCCTGTTTCTCCTTCTCCTTCTCCTTCTAGTTCTTCTGCTTTTCCTTCTGCTTCTCCTTCTGCTTCTGAATCTTCTGCTTCTTCTGATACTGCCTCTGCTTCTTCTGTTTCTTCTGCTTCTCCTTCTGCTTTTGCTTCTCTTATTGCTTCT
>NW_012305693.1:0-2800 GCF_000151885.1 Dipodomys ordii
CCAATTCATGAGATACATGCGGGGGACAGAGCGGGAGACAGCGGGGGACACAGGGAGGATCACAGCAGGGCACAGCGGCACACAGCAGGGACAGAGCGGGACACAGCGGGACACAGCGGGGAACACAGCGAGGACACAGCGGGACACAGCGTCGATACAGCGGGGATAGAGCGTTACACAGTGTGGTACACATATGTGGACATAACGGGACACAGTGGGGGCACAGCGGGACACAGCGGGACACAGTGGGACACAGCGAGGACAAATCGTGAGACGAAGCGGGGGACAATGCCGGAGACAGCGGGGGACACATCGAGGACACAGCAGGACACAGCGGGACACAGCAGGGACAGAGGGGGACACAGCGGGACCCAGCAGGGGACCCAGCGAGGACATAGCGGGACACAGTGGGGTACCAGCGAGGACACAGCCGGACACAGCGGGGGATACAGCAGGACACAAGGGAGGACCCAGCGAGGACACAGCGGGACACAGCGGGGGACACAGCGAGGACACAGTGGGGGAGACAGCAGGGGACACTGCGGGACACAGTGGGGAACACAGCGAGGACACAGCGGGACACAGCGGGACACAGCGTCGATACAGCGGGGATACAGCGTTACACAGCTAGGTACACATCTGTGGACACAACGGGACACAGTGGGAGCACAGCAGGACACAGTGGGACACAGCGAGGACAAATCGTGAGACGTAGCGGGGGACAGAGCGGGAGACAGCGGGGGACCCAGCGAGGACACAGCAGGACACAGCGGGACACAGCAGGGACAGAGCGGGACACAGCGGGACACAGCGAGGGACACAGCGGGACACAGTGGGGGACCCAGCGAGGACACAGCGGGACACAGCGGGGAACACAGCGAGGACACAGCGGGGGACACTGCGGGACACAGCCGTGAGCACAGCGAGGACACAGCGGGACCCAGCGGGACACAGCGTCGATACTGCGGGGACACAGCGTTACACAGCGTGGTACACAGCTGTGGACACAACGGGACACAGTGGGGGCACAGCGGGACACAGCGGAACACAGTGGGACACAGCGGGGACAAAGCGTGAGACACAGCGGGGAACAGAGCGGGAGACAGCGGGGGACACAGCGAGGACACAGCGGGACACAGCGGGGGAAACAGCGGGACACAGCGGTGGACACAGGGGGAGAGAGCGGGGGACACAGCGGGACACAGCGGTGGAAACAGCGGGACACAGCGGTGGACCCAGCGAGGACTCAGCGGGACCCAGCAGGACACAGCGTCGATACAGCTGGGATACAGCCTTACACAACGTGGTACACATCTGTGGACACAACGGGACACAGTGGGGGCACAGCGGGAAAGAGCGGGACACAGTGGGACACAGCGAGGACAAATCTTGAGACACAGCGGGGGACAGAGCGGGAGACAGCGGGGGACACAGCGAGGACACAGCAGTACACAGCGAGACACAGCAGGGACAGAGCGGGACAGAGCGGGACACAGGGGGACACAGCGGGGGACACAGCGGGACACAGCGGAGGACCCAGCGAGGACACAGCGGGACACAGTGGGGGACACAGCGAGGACACAGCGGGGGACACAGCGGGGGACACTGCGGGACACAGCGGGGAACACAGCGAGGACCCAGCGGGACCCAGCGGGACACAGCGTCGATACAGCGGGGATACAGCGTTACAAAGCGTGGTTCACATCTGTGGACACAACGGGACATAGTGGGGGCAGAGCGGGACACAGTGGGACACAGCGAGGACAAATCGTGAGACAAAGCGGGGGACAGAGCGGGAGACATCGGGGGACACAGCGAGGACACAGCAGGACACAGCGGGACACAGCAGGGAACACAGCGAGGACACAGCGGGACCCAGCGGGACCCAGCGTCGATACAGCGGGGATACAGTGTTACACAGTGTGGTACAAATCTGTGGACACAAGGGGACACAGTGGGGGCACAGCGGGACAGAGCGGGACACAGTGGGACACAGCGAGGACAAATCGTGAGACACAGCGGGGGACAGAGCGGGAGTCAGCGGGGGACACAGCGAGGACACAGCAGGACACAGCGGGACACAGCAGGGACAGAGCGGGACACAGTGGGACCCAGCGGGACACAGCAGGGGACAAAGCGGGACACAGCAGGGGACCCAGCGAGGACACAGTGGGACACAGCGGGGGACACAGCGAGGACACAGCGGGGGACACAGCGGGGGACACTGCAGGACACAGCGGGGAACACAGCGAGGACACAGCGGGACCCAGCGGGACCCAGCGTCGATACAGCGGGGACACAGCGTTACACAGCGTGGTACACAGCTGTGGACACAACGGGACACAGTGGGGACACAGCGGGAAACAGCGGAACACAGTGGGACACAGCTGGGACAAAGCGTGAGACACAGCGGGGGACAGAGCGGGAGACAGCGGGGGACACAGTGAGGACACAGTGGGACACAGCGGGACACAGCGTCGATACAGCGGGGACACAGTGGGCCACAGTGGGGTACACAGCTGGGGACACAACGGGGCACATCGGGGGACACAGCAAGGACTCAGCGGAACACAGCGTGGGACACAGTAAGGACACAGGGGGACAAGCGGGACACAGAGGGACACAGCAGGAACAAAGCAGTAGACACAGCGGGACACAGCAGGGGACACAGCGGGACACAGCGGGGGACATAGGGAGGACAGAGCGGGACAAGGCGGGGACACAGCGGGAACTCAGCGGGGGACACAGCGGGGGACAAAGCGGGACACCACGGGACACAGCGGGACACAGCGGGAAAAGG
>NW_012305694.1:0-2800 GCF_000151885.1 Dipodomys ordii
GGCTAGGTCACACTTCTAGTCCCCCTGCCAGCTGGGTTCAAACCACAAACACGAGAACAACCGCATCGGCCGTTTGTTGCTAAGGTCCTCGGTAATACCGAGAAGTCCCGGGATCTTTTTAGTTTTCACGCCGGGCGTAAGCGGTCATGACAGGGGCGGTCATTACCCCGAAGCGGTTGTACGTCCCGGATCGGGCATTTGCAATTTTTGCATTCCGCCTAGAAACAGGAACAATTTTGTCAATAAGAACGGTGACTGTAGTCACCATGGCGGTGGTTGACTCCGATTCCCCATGTTTTACTTGCATCTGGTCCTCGACCTCCCCAAAGAGTGGAAGGGTAGGAAGTCAAAAAAATTAACCTCCCCCTTCGCAACACGTCGGCTGGCGGTCGAAACCCCGCCCTCCCCCCTCCCCGTCGTCATGGCTACGACAGAGGAAAAGCAAATGATGATAATAATGAATCATAACAACCTATATGTATGTGTATGTCAGAACTCTCACTCCCCACTGCCGGGTAGGTGAGGACTGACTGACTGAGTGAGTGACTGACCCGACCCGTGTTTTGCCCCTCCCGCCGCCCCATCCACCTTGTCGACGGCGAACGCGCGCCATCTAGTGGTGGTTTTGTGAATTGCAGTTTTCTCTCATGAAATGCATGGGGGAAAAAAAAGAACAAACAAACCACGCACTGACTGACTGAGAAAACCGGCCCAGGCTGGCTGGCCCCGAGAGAGACTGCCTTCTTTTCAGAGAAGGGGTGGGGTGGGGATGATGATGTGCCTCGTTGGAGTATGGGGCCCATGCATAGGCAGGCAGGCAGGCAGGCAGGCTCGGAGTGGGACCGTTGTGTGTTGGAGCGCCAGTACAGTAGCTCAAGCCCCAGGATTGACTGGCAAGTCGAGAGGAAAAGGAGGGAGGGAGTGCGGGCGGGCGGGCGGGCGGGAGAGAGAGAGACAGACAGACAGACAGACAGACAGGCAGACAGACAGAGACACAGAGAGAGAAATAGAGAAACAGAAACAGAGAGACAAGAGACAGAGACGTGGTGAATTGGTCCGGCTGGACTACATACATGCTCTGTCGCGTCCGAACTTTGAGTTTCCTCAAAGATGCACGCACGCACACACACAGATACACTGAGATGCCCTCTGCCCCCTCTTCTCTCCTCTCCAATTCCCCCGCCCCCTCCCCCCTCCCCCCCCGTCAGGCACCAGAAATGACATCCCTCCCCTTCGCCTATTGCGTCAATAACAAACAAAGGGCAGCGTGAGATTCAAGCAAATTTGTTTTATTTTGTTCCGAGGGTAGGGTTGTGGATTTTGGTCCGGGGGGGGGGTCGGAGGTCGTGGTCGTGGTCGAGTAATCGCCTGCGGGGGGGGGGGTGAGGATGGACGGTTACGCCACCTGCATGGATGGCTCGCGTTCCCCTCTGGCTGTCTGGTTGCCGCTGAGTGCTTCAGATAACACCATCCGGTCAGGAAGCAGGGGCTGGAAGATAAAGAGTTATTAAAGAGATAATTAGGAGCAGGACTCCAGGGAAGCCCGAAGGCGGGGTGGGGCCGGGGGAGTTGGGAGGTAGAGAATGGTGGAGAGGAGGGGAGACGGATCTATCCAGGGAACGAGCGACTCCTCCCCATCCCCCTCCCCCTCCGCAACACGTCGGCTGGCGGTCGAAACCCCGCCCTCCCCCCTCCACGTCGTCATGGCTACGACAGAGGAAAAGCAAATGATGATAATAATGAATCATAACAACCTATATGTATGTGTATGTCAGAACTCTCACTCCCCACTGCCGGGTAGGTGAGGACTGACTGACTGAGTGAGTGACTGACCCGACCCGTGTTTTGCCCCTCCCGCCGCCCCATCCACCTTGTCGACGGCAAACGCGCGCCATCTAGTGGTGGTTTTGTGAATTGCAATTTTCTCTCATGAAATGCATGGGGGAAAAAAAAGAACAAACAAACCATGCACTGACTGACTGAGAAAACCGGCCCAGGCTGGCTGGCCCCGAGAGAGACTGCCTTATTTTCAGAGAAGGGGTGGGGTGGGGATTATGATTTGCCTCGTTGGAGTATGGGGCCCATGCATAGGCAGGCAGGCAGGCAGGCAGGCTCGGAGTGGGACCGTTGTGTGTTGGAGCGCCAGTACAGTAGCTCAAGCCCCAGGATTGACTGGCAAGTCGAGAGGAAAAGGAGGGAGGGAGTGCGGGCGGGCGGGCGGGCGGGAGAGAGAATTCAAACAAGAGAGAGAGAGAGAGAGACAGACAGACAGACAGACAGACAGACAGAGACAAAGAGAGACACAGAGAGAGAAATAGAGAAACAGAAACAGAGAGACAAGAGACAGAGACGTGGTGAATTGGTCCGGCTGGACTACATACATGCTCTGTCGCGTCCGATCTTTGAGTTTCCTCAAATATGCACGCACGCACACACACAGATACACTGAGATGCCCTCTGCCCCCTCTTCTCTCCTCTCCAATTCCCCCGCCCCCTCCCCCCTCCCCCCCCGTCAGGCACCAGAAATGAGATCCCTCCCCTTCGCCTATTGCGTCAATTACAAACAAAAGGCAGCGTGAGATTCAAGCAAATTTGTTTTATTTTGTTCCGAGGGTAGGGTTGTGGATTTTGGTGCGGTTGGGGGGTCGGAGGTCGTGGTCGTGGTCGAGTAATCGCCTGCGTGGGGGGGTGAGGATGGACGGTTACGCCACCTGCATGGATGGCGCGCGTTCCCCTCTGGCTGTCTGGTTGCCGCTGAGTGCTTCAGATATCACCATCCGGTCAGGAAGCAGGGGCTGGA
>NW_012305695.1:0-2799 GCF_000151885.1 Dipodomys ordii
TCTTCTTCTTCTTCTTCTTCTTCTTCTTCTTCTTCTTCTTCTTCTTCTTCTTCTTCTTCTTCTTCGTCTTCTTCTTCGTCTTCTTCTTCTTCTTCTTCTTCTTCTTCTTCTTCTTCTTCTTCTTCTTCTTCTTTTTCTTCTTCTTCTTCTTCTTCTTCTTCTTCTTCTTCTTCTTCTTCTTCTTCTTCTTCTTCTTCTTCTTCTTCTTCTTCTTCTTCTCCTTCTTCTTCTTCTCCTTCTTCTTCTTCTTCTTCTTCTTCTTCTTCTTCTTCTTCTTCTTCTCTTTCTTCTGCTTCTGCTTTTCCAGCTTCTTCTGCTTCTACTGATTCTCTTTCTGCTTCTCATTCTGCTTCTGCTTCTACTTCTGCTTCTCCTATTGCTTCTGCTGCCCTTCCTTCTCCTTCTTCTTCTCCTACTTCTGCTTCTCCTTCTGCTTTTGCTTCTTCTGATTCTCCTGCTTCTCGTTCTGCATCTTCTTCTGCTTCTGCTTCTCCTTCTGCTGCTTCTTCTGCTTCTGCTTCTCCCTCTTCTGTTTCTCCTTCTGCTGCTCCTTCTCCTTCTTCTGCTTCTCCCTCTGATTCTGCTTCTTATGCTTATTCTTTTTCTTCTGCTTCTGCTTTTCCTGCTTCTGCTTCTCTGCTTCTCCTTATGCTTCTCCTTCGTCTTCTTCTTCTCCTTCTTCTTCTTCTTCTTCTTCTTCTTCTTCTCTTCTTCTTCTTCTTCTTCTTCTTCTTCTTCTTCTTCTTCTTCTTCTCTTTCTTCTGCTTCTGCTATTCCTGCATCTTCTGTTTCTTCTGCTTCTCATTCTGCTTCTCATTCTGCTTCTGCTTCTCCTTCTGCTTCTCTTATTGCTTCTGCTGCTCTTCCTTCTCCTTCTACTACTTCTACTTCTCTTTCAGCTTCTGCTTCTTCTGCTTCTCCAGCTTCTCCTTCTGCATCTTCTTCTGCTTCTGCTTCTCCTTCTGCTTCTTCTGCTTCTCCTTCTGATTCTCCTTCTGCTTCTTCTTCTGTTTCTCCTTCTCCTTCTCGTGCTTCTGCTTTTCCTTCTGCTTCTCCTTCTGCTTCTGCTGCAACTGCTACTGCTTCTGCTTCTTCTGTTTCTTCTGCTTCTCCTTCTTCTTTTGATTCTCTTTCTGCTTCTGCTTCTCCTTCAGCTTGCCATTCTGCTTCTCCAGATTCTGCTTTTTCTGCTTCTCCTGTTTCTCCTTCTGCTTCAGGTTCTGCTTCTGCTTCTTCGGATTCTTATGCTTCTGCTTTTCCTGCTTCTGCTTCTTCTGCTTCCCCTCCTTCTCTTTCTGCTTCTCCTTCTGTTTCTGCTTCTCCTTCTGCTTCTGCTTCTTGTCCTTCTCGTGTTTCTTCTGCCTCTGCTTCTCCTGCTTTTCCTGCTTCTCTTTCTGCTTCTCCTTCTGCTTCTGCTTCTCCTTCTGCTTCTGCTCCTTCTCCTTCTTCTGTTTCTTCTTCTTCTGCTTCTCCCGCTTCTGCTTCTTCTGCTTCTCCTGCTTCTCGTTCTGCTTCTCTTCGTCGGCTTCTCTTTCTACTTCTGCTTCTGCTTCTTCTGATTCTGCTTCTTTTCCTTCTTCTTCTCCTTCTGCTTCTGCTTCTTCTGCTTCTCCTGCTTCTCATTCTGCATCTCCTTCTGCTTGTGCTTGTCCTTCTGCTTCTGCTTCTGCTTCTTTTCTGCTTCTGCTTCTCCTTATCCTCCTTCTGCTTCTCCGTCTGCTTCTGCTTCTTCTGCTTTTCCTGATTCTCTTTCTGCTTCTCCTTCTGTTTCTCCTTCTCCTTCTCGTTCTTCTGCTATTCCTTCTGCTTCTCTTTCTGCTTCTGCATCTTCAGCTTCTTCTGCTACTGCTTCTGCTTCTTCTGTTTATTCTGTTTCTCCTTCTGCTTCTCCTTCTGCTTTTGCTTCTCTTTCTGCTTCTGCTTCTCCTTCTGGTTCTCCTTCTTCTTCTCCAGATTCTGCTTCTTCTGCTTCTCCTGCTTCTCCTTGTGCTTCAGGTTCTCATTCTGCTTCTTCGGGTTCTTCTGCTTCTATTTCTGCTTCTCCTTCTGTTTCTACTTCTCTTTCTGCTTCTGCTTCTTCTCCTTCTTCTGCTTCTGCTTCTCCTGCTTCTCCTTCTGTTTCTCTTTATGCTTATCCTTCTCCTTCTCCTTCTTCTGCTTCTCCATCTGCTTCTGCTTCTTATTCTGCATCTTCTTCTGTTTCAATTTCTCCTTCTTCTGCTTTTCATTCTGCTTCTGCTTCTCCTGCTTATGCTTCTTCTGCTTCTCCTTCTCATTCTCCTTCTCTTTCTGCTTCTGCTTAACCTTCCGTTTCTCCTACTCCTAATACTTCTCGTTCTCCTTCTCCTACTTCTTCTTCTGCTTCTCCTGCTGCTTCCTCTTCTGCTTCTTCTGCTTTTTCTGTTTCTTCTTCTTCTGCTTCAGCTTCTGCTTCTTCTGCTTCTCCTTCTGCTTCTGCTTCTCCTTCTGCTTCTGCTTCTGCTCTTCTCCTTCTTCTGTTTCTTCTGCTTCTGCTTCTCCTGCTTCTTCTTCTTCTGCTTCTCCTACTTCTCTTTCTGATTGTCCGTCTCCTTCTCCTTCAATTTCTCCTTCTTGTGCTTCTTATTCTGCTTCTGCTTCTCCTGTTTCTGCTTCTTCTGTTTCTCCTTCTGCTTCTCTTTCTGCTTCTAATTATGCTTCTGCTCCTCCTACTCCTACTCCTTCTCTTTCTCCTTCTTCTTCTTCTTCTTCTTCTCGTTCTGCTTCTGCTACTGCTTCTTCTGCTTGTTCTATTTCTTCTGCTTCTTCTTTTCCAGCTTC
>NW_012305696.1:0-2799 GCF_000151885.1 Dipodomys ordii
TCATGTCCCGTGTTGTCCCGCTTTTTCCCCCCGCTGTGACCTCGCTATGTTTCCAGCTGTGTCCCGCTGTGTACCACTCTGTGTCCCCCGCTGTGTCCTGCTGTGTACCCGCTGTGTCCCTCTATGTTCCCTCAGTGTCCCAGCTGTGTCCCGCTGTGTCCTCGCTGTGTCCACCGCTGTGTCCCGTTGTGTCCCCAGCTGTGTACCCTGCTATGTCCCGCAATGTCCCCGCTGTATCGACGCTGTGTCCTGCTGGGTCCCGCTGTGTCCCCCGATGTGTCCCTTTGTGTCCCCAGCTGTGTACTCCGCTGTCTCCCGCTGTGTACCCCGCTGTGTCCCGCTATGTTCCCGCAGTGTCCCCGCTGTGTCCCGCTGTGTCCTCGCTGTGTCCCCCGCTGTGTCCCTGCTGTGTCCCTGCTGTGTCCCGCTGTGTCCCGCTTTGTCCCGCTGTGTCCTCGATATGTCCCACGCTGTGTTCCGCTGTGTCCCCCGCTGTGTCCCGCTGTGTCCCCCGCTGTGACCCGCTGTGTCCCGCTGTGTCCCCCGCTGTGTCCCCACTGTGTGCCCTCTGTGTCCCGCTGTGTACCCCGCTGTGTCCAGCAATGTCCCCGCTGTGTCCCGCTTTGTCCCCTCTCTGTCCCCTGCTGTCCCCCGCTGTGTCCCCCGCTGTGTTCCCACTGTGTCCCACTGTGTCGCCCGCTTTGTCCCGCTGGGCCCCTGCAGTGTCCCCGCTGTGCCTACTGTGTCACACTGTGTCCCGTGTTGTCCTGCTTTGGACCCCGCTGTGACCTCGCTGTGTTTCTCGCTGTGTCCCGCTGTGTACCCTTCTGTGTCTCCCGATGTGTCCCACTGTGTACCCTGCTGTGTCCAGCTGTGTCCTCGCTGTGTCCCCCGCTGTCTCCTGCTTTGTCCCACGCTGTGTCCGGCTGTGACCCGCTGTGTCCTCGCTGTGTCCCCCGCTGTGTCCCGCTGTGTCCCCGCTGTGTCCACTGCTGTGTCCTACTGTGTACCCCGCTGTGTTCCAATATGTCCCTGCAGTGTCCCCGCTGTGTCCCGCTGTGTCCCACTGTGTCCCGTGGTGTCCCAGTTTGTCCCCCGCTGTGTCCCCTGGTGAGTCTCTGCTGTGTCCCGCTGTGTCCCCCACTGGTTCCCGCTGTGTCTACTGCTGTGTCCCCGCTGTGTCCCGCTGTGTCCCGCTGTGTCCTCGCTGTGTCCCACGCTGTGTTCCGCTGGGTCCTCGCTGTGTCCCAAGATGTGTCCCGTTGTGTCCCCAGCTGTGTCCCCGCTCTGTACAGCTGTGTTTCCGCTGTGTCCCTGCTGTGTCCCCACTGTGTCCTGCTGTATACTGCTGTGTCCCCCACTGAGTCCCGCTGTGTCCCCGCTGTGTCCCGCTTTGTCCCCCATGTGTCCCGCGCTGTGTCCCACTGTGTCCCGCTGTGTCCCCACTGTTTCCCCTGCTGTGTCCGGCTGTGTCCCCCGCTGTGTCCCGCTGTGTCCACTGCTGTGTCCCGGCTGTGTCCCGCTTTTTCCCCCGCTGTGTCCCGCTGTGTCCCACTGTGTCCTCGCTGTGTTCCCCACTGTGTCCCGCTGTGTCCCGTTGTGTCCCCCGCTGTGTCCCTGCTGTGTCTCCCGCTTTGTCCCCTGCTGTGTTCCGCTGTGTCCTCGCTGTGTCCCCCGCTGTGTACCGCTGTGTCCCCACTGTGTCCCCAGCTGTGTCCCGCTGTGTCCCGCTGCGTACCCCGCTGTGTCCTGCTATGTTCCCGCAGTGTCCCCGCTGTGTCCCGCTTTGTCCCACTGTGTCCTCGCTGTGTCCCCAGCTGTGTGCTGCTGTGTCCTCGCTGTGTCCCCCGCTGTGTCCCGCTGTGTCCTGCTGTGTCACGCTGTTTCCCCACTGCGTCCCCGCTGTGTCCCTCTGTGTACCACACTGTGTCCCGCTCGGTCCCCGCTGTGTCCCGCTGTGTCCCCGCTGTGTGCCCGCTGTGTCCTGCTGTGTACCCCGCTGTGTCCAGCGGTGTCCTTTTGTGTCACGCTGTTTCCCCGCTGTGTCCCTGCTGTGTCCCTCTGTGTACCCCGCTGTGTCCAGCTTTGTCCCCGCTGTGTCTCGCTGTGTCCCACGCTCTGTCCCACACTGTGTCCCACAGTGTCCCCCGCTGTATTCCGCTGTGTCCCCCGCTGTGTCCCACTGTGTCCCCCGCTGAGTCCCCGCTGTGTCCCCGCTGTGTCCCGCTGTTTCCTCGCTGTGTCCCCTGCCGTTTCCCTCTCTGTCCCTCGCTTGTGTCTCAAGCTTTTGTCCCACGCTTTGTCCCCGCTGTGTCCCACTGTGTCCCGCTGTGTCCCGCTGTGCCCCCACTGTGTCCCGTTGTGTCCACAGTGTGTACCACGCTGTGTAACGCTGCCTCCCCGCTGTATCGACGCTGTGTCCCGTTGTGTCCCGCTGTGTCCCGCTGTGTCCTCGCTGTGTTCCCCACTGTGTCCCGCTGTGTCCCCCGCTGTGTCCCCCGCTGTGTCCTCGCTGTGTCCCCTGTTGTGTCCCGCTGTGTCCTCACTGTGTAGCCCACTGTGTCCCGCTGTGTCCCCCGCTGTCCCCCGCTGTGGCCCGCTGTGGCCCGCTGTGTCCCCCGCTTTATCTTGCTGTGTCCCGCAGTGTCCCCGCTGTGTCCCGCTGTGTAACACTGTGTCCCGTGGTGTCACACTTTGTCCCACGCTGTGTCCCCAGCTGCGTCCCCTCTGTGTCGCCGCTGTGTCCCACTCTGTCCTCGCTGTGTCCCCCACTTTGTCCCGCTTTGTCTGCCGCTGTGT